>NC_057813.1:420927117-420935991 GCF_018294505.1 Triticum aestivum | reverse complement strand
ACCCCGGCGGCCCCGGTGCCGTCCTTCCCCCTCCTCCGCCGCCGCCGGGTACCGCCCCCTCTTCCAAGATGTCGAAGCGAGGTACAGTGAAAAATTCCCCCTTCCTCAATTTCTTTCTAGCAAGGTTTACCCTGGCACCTCATGCTAGTCTAGTCTTTGTTGGATCGCGTCGTGCTGTGCTTTGATTTGGAGGCCGAACGCGTGTTTTCCTGCTACCAATAGTCGTGATTTGTTCCTGTTCTTGGTGCAAATTTGGTGGTGGTTTAGGTTCGTCGGTGGCCGTATGTGGTGTAGAAGATGCTTAGGAATGGAGTTGTTCAGTTGTTGCTTGCTGTACTGGTGCTGGATGGATCATTTGCCTCGCCAGTATATAGATCCACTTTAGGCCCTTCAAGTGAACATAACTGTGATGCTCTCAGATGCCTGTGACCATCTTTTCTTGTTCCGATGTGCTAAATTAGTCCGGCGTTTCAGGTTTTAGTTCTGTTAAAGGAGCTATTGTGTATGATGCTTTCCTCCTGATTTTTCATGCCCTGGCGAGTTATTGTATTAGATCTTGGGTGAGGCATTAGGGTAGTTGCATCTCCTAGGTTAAGTGACTGTAAATTTTCTCAACTGCTTGTGTTTAACGTGGCTTGACAAGTAGTTATAATCCTTGTTTAACTTTTGTGAGGAACATTCATATAATCATAACATGTGTGTGTGTTTGTGTGGTTGTCATACATCTCCAGATTATTCGCTTAGTTTACTGAAGATGCTTAGATCCGTCGGTGGTTGTATATGCTGTAGAAGATGTTTAGGAATGGATGTATTCAGCTGATAGTTGGTGCGAGGTTGCTACCAGCTAGGCCCATGTAGTTGCTTGTTGTACTAATGTGGGATGGATCGTTGCCCTTCCCGTGTTTAAATCCACTTCAGGGCCTTAGAGGGGTTTGGAACTGAACATTGTAAGTGCATCTAGTGCCCCTTAGTGATTTTGGTGTATTGAAGACTTATAGGTTAAGTAACTGGTGCGTTTGTGAGTGTACATAGGTCTATAAGTCTATGAGGAGTTTGATATTTACAGAGAAAGTCGACCCCTAAAAATGAAGTTCTTCGACTGAAGACTTTGATATTCTGAAGACTTTCTGAAGACTTTGAAAGTGAAGAAATTGGTGTGACCTTGAAGACTTGATATTCATTCGAGGAATATGAAGCGTGAAGACTTTTGTTTTCGTAGTTTCATTTTCTCTTTCTTGAGTCATAGGAAACACCGTACTGTTAAAGGGGGTCGAGGAAATACTAAGGAAAAATTTCCAAGTGATGCTCAACTCAAAATCCTACACCTACCAATCCCTTCGAGTGAAGCCATTGGAAATCTCATACAGTTCAGTCAAATTCTTCAGTGACAGAGACGCAGTTCTTCTGGTCGCTGATGACTTTGCTCTGATTGAGGAGTTAGGAATTCGCCAGTGCGAATTGCCTACACAGTGAGGAACATGATAGCCCTGAGGAATTTGAGAGTCAAATTTCCGACCGTTGATGTGCTGCGCACCGGCTGTCCTAAAATATCTTATCCACCTAACGGTCATATCATTGAAGGGCATTTGTGTCTTATCATGTCGGGCTGCTCCCTAGGCTATAAATAGCCGCCCCCTACAACCACTAGTTGGTTGGCTGCTCCGAGAGAACTTGACACTTGTCATTTGAGAGCAACCCATCCTCCGAGGACTTTGAGCGAAAATCATCAAGTGAGGAAAATCCCAAAACCAAACCCCCACAAACCCAAAGTGATTGAGCATCACTGAAGAAATTGATCCTGCGTGGATCCGACGCTTGTTACCTTTGAAGACTGTGCTTCTTCCAGACGGTTAGGCGTCAAGGTCTAGAGCATCCAAGAGGAATTGTGGATCGCCAAGTGACCAAGTCTGTGAAGGTTTGGAAGTCACCTGAAGACTTACCACGAGTGATTGGACGAGGCCTGCGTGGTCTTAGTTCAAGGAGAATACGGTGAGGACTGGGTGTCCTGAGTTGCGGCTTAGAGATTGGGTGTCCGGGACTGTGTGTCCTCGAGTTTAAATACTCAGCCGCTCCAACCAGACGTACAACTGAGACAGCAGTTGGAACTGGTTTACCAAATCATTGTCTTCACCAACTGACTGGTTCTATTTCCTCAACTCATTCATTTCCTCATTACTGTGTTGAATGTTGTTCATATCTGTGCTTGAAGACATTGACTGAAGACTTTCACAAATTCCTCAGTTCAATTTCTTCAGTCTGTTTGTCTTCATCTTGCTATCCTGTGTTTACGCTTTCCGTACTCTGTCTTAGTCTTCATTTCATCATGCTGACTATGTGTGTATCCTGTTATGTTTACTTTTGAGTACATATTCCGCTGCAAGTAGTTCTTCGCTAAGGAATTTCCTCACCGGCAAATTCCTCAGTGAAGAATTCATAAAAATCTCCCATTCACCCCCCCCTCTAGTCGATATAACGCACTTTCAATTGGTATCAGAGCAAGGTACTCCCTTGTTCTGTGTGATTTTGGTTTAACCACCTGGAGTTCTAGTTATGTCGACCACAGGTATGATCAAGGTCTCGGCTGGGTGTCCTACCTTTGATGGAACGGACTACCCCTACTGGAAGAACAAGATGCGAATGCATCTTGAGGCAATTGACAATGATCTCTGGTATGTTGTCGAAAATGGTGTCCCCTCTGTCACTGAAACACTGACCGCTACCGATGTGAAGAGATTCAAACAACTCGATTCTCAAGCGAAGAATATCATCTATGGCCATCTGAGCAAAGGACAGTATGGAAGAGTGAGTGCTTTGGAAACTGCTAAGCTTATCTGGGATAGGTTGTCCAAAGTAAACGAAGGAGTCTCAACTCAGCGTGACTCTCGAGTCGATGTTCTTCGGAATCTCTTCAACCGCTTCAAAAGACTCGACGACGAAAATGTCCAACAAACCTTTGATCGCCTCACTGACATCTCAAATGAGCTTCAAGCCCTCGGTGCCACTGACATCACTGATCATGAAGTTGTGAAGAAACTGCTAAGATCGCTTGATTCCTCATTTGATACTCTGGGACTGATGATACAAGAACGTGCTGACTACAAGTCGCTTGATCCTGCTGATATCCTCGAAAGGCTTAACACTCACGAGTTCCAGCTTGCTGAAAAGAGAGATCTATATGGCTCAAACTATGGCAAACCACGTGCCCTGAAGGCTAAGGTTGTGTCTGACTCTGAATGTGAGGATTCTGGTAGTAGCCTTGGTGATCCTGAAGAACTGAGCCAGGATCTAGCTCTGCTTGTGAAGAAATTCCAGAAGTTCACAAGACGTGGTCGCTTTGGAAAACCCTCAAGAGGAAATGATTCTTCATCCAGTGACTACAAGAGAAGACTTTGCCACAAATGCAAGAAGCCTGGTCACTATATTCAAGATTGTCCTCAGTGGGAAAAGGAAATGAAGAAGAAGAAATACAAGGATTACAGTTCTGATGATATGAAGAAGAAGAAGAAATCGTCAAAATCTTCGTCATCAAAACCCTCAAGGTCTTCATCTCACAAGAAGGGCAGCTCCAAGAAAGCTCGGGCATTCATTGGCAAGGAAATGGACTCTGAAGCTGAATCTGAGGAAAATGATGAAGAGGAGGAGTCTGAAGAATCTGAGTCTGTTGTGGCGAGTCTGGCCGTTGCTACTGCTTTCGTCAGCAAGTCCATCTTCAACACTGAAGAAACTGACTCCACCGACAAGACTGATGAAGATAATGATGGCTACGCTCCCACCTATTGCTTCATGGCAAAAGGAGCTAAGGTACTCAAATACAACTCCTCTGATTCTAGTGAAAATGAATCTGATGAGGATCTTAAGCCTAGCTACTCTAAACTTGCTAAAATTGTTGTGAAACAACAACGGGCTCTTGAGAAGGTTCAAAACATGCTAGATAAAAGTGATGATATGTTGGGTGAAGAAATGGATCGCACTAAAGCCTTGACTGAAAATCTTCAGAGACTTCAGTCTAGCTATGATAATCTTCAAGGTCATCATAACTCTCTCTTGTCTGATCATGAGAAACTTTCATATGAATTTCTTCAAGAGAAGCAAGATCATGAGAAGCTTCCTCTTGAAGCTCTTCAAAGAAAGGAAGATCTTGAAAAGCTAAGAGTGTGTTATGAAGATCTTCAGAAGGAGCGCGATTCATTACTAGCTCAACAAATCAGCGCTTCTCAGGAAGAATTTGTTCCTCCATGCTTAAAGTGCATTGAACGTGAATCTGCTAATTCTTCACCTGAATGTTCAAATGCTTCAAATGTTACAAATTCTTCATTTGCCTCTGCTATCACTAATTCCTCATCTTAGGACATTGCTAGTATCACTGACAATGCAGGGCTGAAGGAATTGTACATGGCAGGCATGTACAAAAGCCTCAAAGGGCATCAGACACTTTGTGATGTGCTCAAAAAGCAGATCCTCAACAGAAACCCTAGGAAAGAGGGTATTGCCTTTGAGAGGAAACTCAATGCCGATGGAACATATTGGAAGCCTGAGCAGTACCCCAAAACCTCATGGGTTGCTGCAAAAGGACCTCCGGTTGATCCATCTAACTTATCTGGCTTTACATGTGAATCTCCTCATTCTTCTGATGAGTCATTTGACTCCAACTATAAACTGTTCAAAAATCAGAATGGTGAAGTATTTGCTAGATATGTTGGCACTAACTGTAGGAACGGTTCTCCTATGAAGAAAATCTGGGTTCCCAAAAGCTGTGTTGAAAGTCTTCAGGTGAATATCCTCATGACACCACCTGTGACAAACAGGAACCCCTGATCAAATTCTTCATATGGACCAAACTCTTCGTATGGATCCAAGTCCTCATATGGACCAAATTCTTCACGAGGATCAAATTCCTCAACTGGATCAAAGTCCTCATATGATTATCATCGTACTGACAAATCTGCCTTGCAGGGTAGAGCTAAGGGCTATGAATATGTGCATTATTCTTCAAACCATTATGTTCATAAGTCCTCGAAGAATTACTCTGCTTATTCATATGCTTACCCTAACCCCTCCTATGCTAAGCGAAATGGTTTGGCATCTTTGCCACCTTTCTCACATGGTGCTCGCTGGATGATGAACTCTTTGCCACCCCTCCAGATGTGGGTGGTGAAGAAAAAGAACTAATCTCTTCTGCAGGGTCAGGTCTCCAGACGTGCTCTAACGTCCGAAGAATTTGCTGGGGACCTGACAAAATGCCTGAAAGGACGGAGGCGAATCATGATGAAATGAACTTTCATTTCACACGTCCTCATACTGCTATATCTGTTTACTGCTTGATGAAATTCATCTGATGAACTTGATATCATATTCTTCACTGATGAAGCATATGAGATTGTAAGTTACACTAATTCATCTGCAGGATGATCAACCCAAAACCACTGAATGGGTCCTCGATAGTGGATGTACAAATCACATGACTGGTGACAAGAATCTATTGATGGATGCTCCCTTATCACCGTCACCTCTGAAGCATATCATCTTTGCTGACAAAGGAAAAAGTCAGGTATTGGGTCTTGGTAAGGTTGCTATCTCTAAGGATAAGCACATGGACAAAGTCATGCTTGTTGAGTCCTTAGGATACAATCTCATGTCAGTCTCAATGCTTTGTGATCTTGATATGGTTGTTGTCTTTGGCAAATATCGCTGCGTTGTGATTATGGAAGCTGACAATTCCAAAGTCTTCGAAGGCTTTAGGAGAGGAGATCTGTATATTGTTGATTTCTATACAGGACCACAACCAGCCATGTGTCTACTTGCAAAAGCTTCAGAAGGCTGGCTATGGCATCGACGACTTGGTCATGCAGGCATGAGGAATTTGAACACGCTTGCAAAGAAGAAGCATGTCATTGGCATTGAGAATGTCAAATTCCTCAAGGATCACTTATGCGGAGCATGTGAAGCCGGAAAAATGACCAAGGCCAAGCATCCCGCGAAGACTATCATGACCACTACCCGTCCATTCGAATTGCTTCACATGGACCTCTTCGGACCTAACCATTATTCAGCTGTCACTAATGATGCATCTCTATATGGTTTTGTCATTGTTGATGATTATTCTCGATATACATGGGTACACATTGTTACTTACAAACATGAAGTGCAGGAAGTCTTCAAACGATTTTCCTCGAGGGCTTCAACCAACTTTGGTGTGAAGATCAAGCATATCAGAAGTGACAATGGAACTGAGTTCAAGAATTCTTGTCTTGATGTCTATCTTGATGAACTTGGTATTACTCATGAATTATCTGCTCCTTATACTCCTCAGCAGAATGGCGTCGTGGAGCGCAAGAACAGAACTCTTGTTGAGATGGCTCGCACTATGCTTGATGAATACAAAACGCCTTAGCGCTTTTGGATTGATGCAATTGATACTGCCTGCCACATCATCAACAGAGTATATCTTCACAAATTCTTCAAGAAGACTACCTATGAACTCCTCACTGATAAGAAACCCAATGTGAGTTATTTCAAAGTCTTCGGTGCTAAATGTTGGATTAAAGATCCTCACCACAATTCTAAATTTGCACCGAAAGCACATGAAGGTTTTATGCTTGGTTACGGAAAGGACTCGCACACCTACAGAGTCTTCAACATTGTTCTTCACAAGATTGTTGACACTGTAGATGTGCGGTTCGATGAAACTAATGGCTCGCAAAGAGAGGACCTACCTTCTGTGTTAGATGAACCAGCACCTAAGGATGCTATCAAGCTCAAGGCAACTGAGGATGTCATTCCTACTGAAGAATCTGCTGAAGAATTCATTCCTGTTCATGAAGAATGTCGAACTGATGCACCTGAAGAACATGATGAGGAAAATGGTGCTGAAGAAAATGCTGATCAAAATCCTCAGCGACAGCCAACTCATCCACGCGTTGCAAAAGAAGTGCAAGTGGAGAAGATCATTGATGATATTAGTGCACCAGGTCCTCTCACATGCTCAAAAGCCTCACACTTATCTAACTTTTGTGGGCACTATGCTTTTGTCTCTATCTCAGAGCCCACTAAGGTAGATGAAGCATTTCTGGAGCCGGAGTGGATTCAGGCTATGCAAGAAGAATTACATCAGTTCGAGTTGAACAATGTCTGGGAATTGGTCAATCGCCCAGATCCTCGCAAGCATAATAACATTGGCACAAAGTGGATCTACCGCAACAAGCAAGATGAAAATGGCCTTGTGGTGAGGAATAAGGCACGACTAGTAGCTCAAGGCTACACACAGGTTGAAGGAATTGATTTTGATGAAACTTTTGCACCTGTTGCTAGACTTGAAGCTATTCGCATTTTACTTGCCTATGCTAACCATCATGATATCATCTTATATCAAATGGATGTGAAAAGTGCATTCCTCAATGGTAAGCTTGAGGAAGAAGTGTATGTTGCTCAACCCCTAGGTTTTGAAGATCCTAGGAATCCTGACAAAGTCTTCAAACTCAATAAGGCCCTCTATGGCCTCAAGCAAGCCCCTCGGGCGTGGTATGACACATTGAAGGAATTCTTCGTGAAGAATGGCTTCACACCCGGTTCACTTGACCCTACTCTATTTACTAAATCATATGATGGTGAACTGTTTGTGTGCCAAATATATGTTGATGATATTATCTTTGGCTGTACTAACCAACGATACAGTGATGAATTTGTCTATATGATGAGTGAAGAATATCAAATGTCTATGATGGGAGAGTTGAAATTCTTCTTAGGTCTTCAAATTCGTCAGCAGCGCAATGGCATATTCATATCTCAGGAGAAATACCTCAAAGATGTACTGAGGAAATTCGGCATGCAAGATTGCAAAGGCGTCAAAATTCCTATGCCCACAAATGGCCATCTATGCACTGATGAAAATGGTATTGACTTCGATCACAAGGTATACCGCTCCATGATTGGTTCTTTATTGTACTTATGTGCATCTAGGCCAGATATAATGCTTAGTGTTTGCATGTGTGCCCGATTTGAAGCTGCACTGAAGGAATCACACCATAAGGCTGTGAAGCATATTCTTCGATATCTAGCTCACACACCAACACTAGGATTATGGTACCCCAAGGGCTTTGCTTTTGATCTCATTGGATATTCTGACTCTGACTATGCTGGTGATCGTGTGGACCGCAAGTCAACGTCTGGCAGTTGTCATTTCCTTGGACGATCTTTGGTCTGTTGGTCCTCGAAGAAACAGAACTGTGTATCACTGTCTACTGCTGAAGCTGAATACATTGCTGCTGGCTCATGCTGTGCTCAACTGCTTTGGATGAAGCAAACCCTCAAGGACTATGGCGTCAACGTGAAGAATGTGCCTCTCCTCTGCGACAATGAGAGTGCTATCAAGATTTCTCACAACCCAGTTCAGCACTCGAAGACTAAGCACATTCAGATTCGTCATCATTTTCTTCGTGATCATGTGTTGAAGGGCGATATCTCCATCGAGCATGTGAAGACTGAAGAATAGCTAGCTGATATCTTCACTAAGCCCTTGGATGAGAAGAGATTTAGCAAGTTGCGGTGTGAGCTAAATATCTTAGAATCTTCGAATGTTCTTTGAAAAGGACACACATCCTAACCCTTATGCATAATTGATGACTTAGATGTGCAACACATGAAGAAACGTTTTTCTTCAATCAATGAAGAATAACATTCTAAGTGTGAGGAAATTAATGAAGAATTTGATTCTCAGAACCCTACGACAATTGTACGCGGTATCTGAAATCATCATTCTTATACGGTGGGCTACGCCACCACAAAAGTTGAAAGTCTTCAATTTGAGTTTTTCCTCATTTTTGAAATTCCTCAGTTTTTCAAATTCTTCAACTTTGCAAAATCTTCAATGTTTCCGTC
>NC_057813.1:420898576-420926749 GCF_018294505.1 Triticum aestivum | reverse complement strand
GGCTATATATATATATATATATATATATATATATATATATATATATATATATATATATATGAGTTTATGTCCTCTACAGCATTCACTTATTGCTATTTCTTCAAGTTGCTATTTCTGCTAAGTGAATGTGATCAGACCCTTCCCCCTCTATGCTATACTCAATCCAATCTATTCACAAATTCTTCATGTGCGTTCTGATTGAAACTCGTTCAAAGTCTTCACTGTGTCCTTGACAGCTGAAGAAATTACGAACAAAATTTTTAACAAATCTTATCCAAGTTTTCAGTTTTACCGCTCAAACCGTTCCGCATCCCACGATGCATTAGTTTAATCACCCACGATCTTACACGATCTCATCTGCACAGTACGTGAGTGACACATGTCGCGTGAAGAAGAAATGGCAGGGGCATGTTCGTCCCAAAATCTTCGGGCGAACAGTTTTCACAGTGGCTATAAATACCCCTCTCCCTTCCTTACTTCATTTACTCTGCTCGGTCGCTGTCTCTCGCTCGAGCTCTCCTCAAACCCTAGCGCTGCCGCTACTCCATCGCCGCCGGTGAGGAAGAGCTTCACTGCCTCGACCTCGTCGCCGTCGTACTCACGCCGGCCGCGGAAATCTTCACTCCGCCGCCGCCATAGCTGTCTCCCTCTGCCAAGTTAGGGTGTGGGAGATCTAACGTGACGAACTTCTCTACAGTTCATTCCAGTTCGTCGTGTTCTTCAGTTCGGGTAATTAAAAGTCACTTTTATTACTCGCGTTGATTCTCAAATCTTTCTGAAAATCTTCAAAGGTGTTTTTGTTCTTCAAATCTTCACATATGAACACCTCACACACTGTATGCTCTTGATTTATCTCTCTAAGCATTCATTTCTTCAAGATTCCTCAATTGTGCGGATTTTCAATCTGTACAACTCTGGAACCTGAGACAAAACGCTTAGTGAAATTCCTCAAGGCCCAACTGGTCAAATTCCTCAAAACTTGTTCTTTTGAAAAATCGTCTAAGAACGCATATGACCTCTCCAAATTCCTCGCACCTACACTCTGTTCACAGGTACTCATGTCCGCTGCTGAATCACTAGGTTCTCATCAACTTAACTCATTTGCAGCGTTCCTCGAAGAAAAACTGCATACTTATTCAGAGTGCTCTATTGTTCAAATTCCTCATCTGAAGAAAATGGCAGAAGGCAAGAGACCGCAGAAGGGAGGAAAGAAACCGGAGGTCATGACTGCCTTTGAGATTCCTGATGAAATATACAAAGATTACTGCACACCTGATGAATCCAAGTTTGGCAAGGAGACCAAAAATCTGCGCAAAGTGCGCACTCAAAGGATAGAAAGAAGATGGGCACGAGAATGGAGGGAATACCGCTATGTTACTCCCAAGTACATGAGGAAATTCGCTTTAAACCCTCCATGCCGAAGAGCTCCACTGGCACCTGGCCAAGTCGCTGATCCCACCAGCATCAAGCGTGGTGAAGACTTTCCTGAAGAATGGTCCAGGCGCCAAGCCAAATTGGCAAGACAGGCCAAGGAGGCTGTGAGGAAATTCAATGAGGATACTGCTGCTGCTGCTGCCGCTGAGCCCTCGGTCAAGCCGAGGAAATCAATGCCGAAGAAGCCTGCTCGCAAACCAAGTGCTTCACCATCAGCGCCCTCACGGCCCAGTTCCTCAGCCGCGCCCTCACGGCAAATTCCTCAGACTGCTGCTGCTCACTCCAAATCCTCAGCAGCTACCTCCAAGTCCTCAACTCCGGTGCATCTGGCTACATGTCAAAGGACTCAGGGTTTCTCAATTGCTTCTGGTGTCTCAGCAAGTTCCTCAGCTGCACCAATGTCCTCAACAGGCCCCACTCTGCTGAAGACAAAAGCAACAGCTGGACGCGGTCCTCGGCCAAGTCCAAAGAAGAAACAGGTTGCATTCAACATACCCTCTGATGATGAAGCCTCTGATGAAGAACTTGCAGAAATCATCAGAGACAGACTGACCAAGGCCGCTAGAGCCAAAAGAACAAATGTGCCTCTGCTTTTGGATCCGAAGAAGACCCTTGACTTCATCGACCTATGGCATTAGGATCCAAATACTCCCATACCGGATCTGCCACTGACTCCTGGTCAAAGTCATATGCTGAACCATTTCATCGCTGAAGAGAAATGGAAATTTGAAAAGGCGCGTGAATTAAAGAGAACACAAGCCAGAAAGGAGAAGCTTCTGAGGAAGAACATTGTCAACTTGACTCCTGAAGAACTTCTCAAAGCTCAATCAGAAATCCAAGCACTCAGCAAGGATTTTGATGCTTACAATGCTGATTGGCAAGGAGCCAAGGTGAGATTCGTAAATTTGACAAAGAAAATGACAACTGCTGCAGCCACATCACAACAAGAAAATCCTCAGGCTGAAGACTCTGCTCAGCCTGCTGAAGAACATGCCAGCACTGCTGATGACTTTCAGCATGCTGATGAGAATCAAGTTCCAGGGCTGATGACTCTATTCCAGCCGCTGAAGAAATTCCCAGGGCATCCACTAGTGGTGCGCCTGAAGAAACTGAAGGAAACAGGGCAACTGCACCAGTTGCGCCTGAAGAAACTGTTCCATAGTCCTCAGCTCCTCCTGCACCAATACCGACTCCAATTCTTCCTTCTGCTTATGAAGTGAAGAAGACAAAGGCTGCAGAACGAGCTGTAGTGAAGAAGAGGAAGGCATCAGCTGCGTCAAATTCTTCGGCTGCGAAGAAAATGAAGCCAATGACCAGCTCACTTGAAAATCCAATTGATGCCATTCCTATCTCCTCCATGTCGTCTAAGGAAATTGTTACTTATGGAGAAGATTATACGATCGCAAGCGGATCCGATGAAGAAAATCAATCTGTTGCTACCTCAGAACAGCTTGATGAAGAAATTGAAGTGGAAGCATTCCCTTCACCGCCAGTTGTTTCCTCACCCATGCCTCATTTCACAGCTGAAGAGGCAGGTGTTGAGGAAATTGAAAAAGAAGACGAAGACGTGGATATTTGGTGCACTACACCAGTGATGAACGATGACTTTTGGGAAAGTCAGCATCCCAATACTCCTCTCTTCACTCCGATTCTACAAGTTCCTCAGTCCCCGGCTACAACTGTTCAATTGGGCTCTGAAGAAACTCATCCCACATCGTCTGTCAATAAAGAAATTCCAGCCACTAGCGCTAAAGAACCCACTGCCGATCCTCAAACTGCACAAGGAGAGGAACCAAAAATTCCTCAGCCTGAAGAACCTGAGATCGCGATTCCTGAGGTGGTTTTGCAAATCACTGATATTCCTCTGCCCAAACCGAAGAATCCGTTCTCGAGCAAGCAAAAATTCAAGGCTGAAGACTTCTTTTCTGAGCATGTGTTCTTCACTGCTTATAATCCGTATGACTCTGCTCGTATGAGGAAAAGACGCTTCTGGACTCCTACTCAAGCAAACTTCTATTCCTTAGTGCTATTTGACAAGGATAAGATCTTCAACCATGAGCATATTCCTCATGTGGATATGGAATCACTGTCATGCTTTGAGCCAGTACTCTGTGTTCTTCACGATGCAGGGCTGCTGAATTTCTGCACTGACATCTGCGACTGGAATGAAGAACTCATTCTTCAGTTCTATGCCACCCTGCACATCACCGGAGATGCTGAAGATATCAACTCATGGGTACTGGATTGGATGACAGAGAATACTCACTACAAGGCACCAGCAACTGAATTGCTTCGTGTCCTTCCTCTTGATTCTCCCCATGAAACTGCACGCTGCATCTACAATGATCGCGAACTGTCTGATCACTTTATGCAAGTGCTCATGAAGCCGTTGAAGCCAGGACAGGCCCCTCGAACCAAATTCCTCGTCAAGGAATTGCTGTATGTGCCTCGGACCGTCTATAGAATCTTGACGAAGACAATGAGTCCCATCAAAGGCCACGACTCAAATGAAGAAGATGTCGTTGGCATCATGAAGAACATGCTTTTCAATATCATTCATGGCGTTCCTGTCAACTTCCATGATTTCTTCATGAGGACTCTGGCCAATGTTGCAATGTCCCCTTTTGAGCTGAAGCCATATGCGCCTTGGATCATGAGATTCATAAGGGCAAGATCTTCACTGAACTACAAGGCTGACACTCTGAACCATGGCAGCTACTTGCCACCCATTGAAGTCCTCAAGCGACCAGTTTCATCATCTGATGATAAGGGCAAGGCAGCAGCTGTGATTGATGAAGGCACTCGTCCATTGGATGGACAATTTTGCAAGGCTGCATCTTACTCCACCAATGACGATTCTGCAACGCATGACACTGCTGCAAATACCTCAGCCAAGCAAAATCCTCAAGCCATAGCACCCAGGGTGATGACTGATCATGAGTTACTCCTCAGTCTTCATCAGAAGGTTGATCGCAATCAGAAATGGGTGAAGCGCCAATTTGCTGCAATTCTTCACAACATGACCTCAACACATAATGGAGTGAAGAAAAATCAGTACTACCTTCATGAAACCCTCAACCGTACCTGGGCTGTTCTTAATCATGTATATTCCGCGGAAGAATTGAAGACTATGGGTCTTCAGGAAGCATTTGACTGGTCTGCACCACCTCCAAAGAAATTCAAGAGAGTCAAAGTTCCTGATCTGGTGGCCAGCTCTTATTCTTCATCGCGTGAAACTGATGAATATGAAGATTTGGACGACACTGCGGCAGGCCCTACTTCAACATCCAACCCCGACAACACTGGTGCTCCTCCATCAACTTGAAAATCTTCAGGGGCATTAGTCCTCAGTTTCGATCCTTTTGGTCATTTGATGACCAAGGGGGAGAAATCTGAGTTAGTCTTCAAGCGGATTTATACTATGGGCGTTTCTATTAAGTTACAACTCTCGTTTTTCCGAAACTTTTATTGGATCGAGTTGTAATCTCAAATCCGATGGTGCCTTGATAATTTTGATCGTGCTTCGATACATTTGATGCTCTGATGCTTTTGAAGCACTAAGCTCTGAATGTGATATTTGAGCTCTGAAACTTTTGATGTGATATTCTGCATGCTAATTCCTAGTCAACATTATTGCACGCATGCTGAATCTCATCAGGCACCATATTTCATCATGCATTTCAAATTCTTCATATTATATATCAAATGCGTGTCTGAATTACAAGATATAGGGGGAGATCTCCATGATTCAATTCTTCAAATGTGCATTGCCTCAAAAGCAAATTCCTCATTATGCACATATTCAGGGGGAGTTCCTTTATATCTTGCAATCAAATTCCTCAATATCAGTATTTACACTTCATATGTTTATCCCCGTTGAAAACTTAACCTATGTTGTCATCAATCACCAAAAAGGGGGAGATTGTAAGTGCATCTAGTGCCCCTTAGTGATTTTAGTGTATTGAAGACTTATAGGTTAAGTAACTGATGCGTTTGTCAGTGTACACAGGTCTATAAGTCTATGAGGAGTTTGATATTTACAGAGAAAGTCGACCCCTAAAAATGAAGTTCTTCGACTGAAGACTTTGATATTCTGAAGACTTTCTGAAGACTTTGAAAGTGAAGAAATTGGTGTGACCTTGAAGACTTGATATTCATTCGAGGAATATGAAGCGTGAAGACTTTTGTTTTCGTAGTTTCATTTTCTCTTTCTTGAGTCATAGGAAACACCGTACTGTTAAAGGGGGTCGAGGAAATACTAAGGAAAATTTTCCAAGTGATGCTCAACTCAAAATCCTACACCTACCAATCCCTTCGAGTGAAGCCATTGGAAATCTCATACAGTTCAGTCAAATTCTTCAGTGACAGAGACGCAGTTCTTCTGGTAGCTGATGACTTTGCTCTGACTGAGGAGTTAGGAATTCGCAAGTGCGAATTGCCTACACAGTGAGGAACATGATAGCCCTGAGGAATTTGAGAGTCAAATTTCCGACCGTTGCTGTGCTGCGCGCCGGCTGTCCTAAAATATCTTATCCACCTAACGGTCATATCATTGAAGGGCATTTATGTCTTATCATGTCGGGCTGCTCCCTAGGCTATAAATAGCCGCCCCCTACAACCACTAGTTGGTTGGCTGCTCCGAGAGAACTTGACACTTGTCATTTGAGAGCAACCCATCCTCCGAGGACTTTGAGCGAAAATCATCAAGTGAGGAAAATCCCAAAACCAAACCCCCACAAACCCAAAGTGATTGAGCATCACTGAAGAAATTGATCCTGCGTGGATCCGACGCTTGTTACCTTTGAAGACTGTGCTTCTTCCAGACGGTTAGGCGTCAAGGTCTAGAGCATCCAAGAGGAATTGTGGATCGCCGAGTGACCAAGTCTGTGAAGGTTTGGAAGTCACCTGAAGACTTACCACGAGTGATTGGACGAGGCCTGCGTGGTCTTAGTTCAAGGAGAATACGGTGAGGACTGGGTGTCCTGAGTTGCGGCTCAGAGACTGGGTGTCCGGGACTGTGTGTCCTCGAGTTTAAATACTCAGCCGCTCCAACCAGACGTACAACTGAGACAGCAGTTGGAACTGGTTTACCAAATCATTGTCTTCACCAACTGACTGGTTCTATTTCCTCAACTCATTCATTTCCTCATTACTGTGTTGAATGTTGTTCATATCTGTGCTTGAAGACATTGACTGAAGACTTTCACAAATTCCTCAGTTCAATTTCTTCAGTCTGTTTGTCTTCATCTTGCTATCCTGTGTTTACGCTTTCCGTACTCTGTCTTAGTCTTCATTTAATCATGCTGACTATGTGTGTATCCTGTTATGTTTACTTCTGAGTACATATTCCACTGCAAGTAGTTCTTCGCTAAGGAATTTCCTCACCGGCAAATTCCTCAGTGAAGAATTCATAAAAATCGCCCATTCACCCCCCCCTCTAGTCGATATAAAGTGCGTTATATCGACTAGAGGGGGGGTGAATGGGCGATTTTTATGAATTCTTCACTGAGGAATTTGCCGGTGAGGAAATTCCTTAGCGAAGAACTACTTGCAGCGGAATATGTACTCAAAAGTAAACATAACAGGATACACACATAGTCAGCATGATTAAATGAAGACTAAGACAGAGTACGGAAAGCGTAAACACAGGATAGCAAGATGAAGACAAACAGACTGAAGAAATTGAACTGAGGAATTTGTGAAAGTCTTCAGTCAATGTCTTCAAGCACAGATATGAACAACATTCATGTTCGCACACGAACACGTCACCGTGTACCTCCAACGCCAAGGGTGATGCACCGCAGCTCACGTCGAAGGAGACCCGCCGGCAGCGCGGTACGCAAGACAATCCGGCGGGCGCTTTTGTAGACCCGAAACCCCACACGCCCGGGAGGGACCCCGTCAGGGCGCGGGGCGGCTATGGGCTGTCCTAGGTCGGCCTGACCGCCCCTAGGGCCTCGAGGTTCGCCGCCCTGCAACAAGAAGAACGAACGAAGAACGAGGAAGAAGAAGAACAAGGGAGAGAGATAAAGATAAAGGTAAAAGATGATAGATTGATTTGTTCGATTGTGTGTTGTTGTTCAATCGGCCGTCACCTCTTGTCTATATAAGAGGCGGGTGGACTTCCCGTACAAGAAAAGGACTTGCCTAGCCGTCCAAATCATCAAAACCTAATAAAACACGGACTATTCACGACCCTCGGCCCGGATGTCCGGCTCAAGGCCCGGATGATCCGGCCTAGCCCAGTTTTTTGACAGCAGCTCACTGTTTTGCCTCTAGTATCCTCATACGACCACGGATTTGGACGGTTTTTATATCCAAATCAACCGCCTCGACGAGACGCACAACTTTCATGTTGAACACTTTTTCATCCGAGGCCATCTTGTGGGTGTTTCGGGCCGTTTTCTAAAGTCTGCAGCAGAAAAACGTGTCCGGACATCCGGACGATTGCCCGGATTGTCCGGCCTTTACCCGGATCATCCGGGAGTTGGTCCAGATCGTCCGCCTTCAACTTTTAGCTTCTGTTGTTTTGGTCAATTTTTCGGCCCTCGGCCGGATGATCTGGACCCCGGTCCGGATGATCCGGCCATACAGTGTTGCAGCGCACAGTTTTGGCTATGACTTTTGCATACGAACTTGGATGGAGACGATTCTTATATCAAAATCGTCCGTTTCGACGAGACGAAGAACTTTGCAGTTGTAACTTTTTTCATCCGAGGTCGTATTAATTAGGTTTCATGACATTCTTTAATCAGGTGTCAACACGGGTATCTCAGAAATTGTCATATCTTTTGCACTTGAGCTCCTTTTTGGTCCATCTTCATATTTATTTCGATCATCTTGACGAGGGCCATCAAATGGTGACATAAACTCATAATTTTAACCTCATTCCATTGTAGACTCAAGTCACTCTTTGCGATCATGCCATTTCTGAGCGTCAACACATGCCCCCCTGTTTTTCGGCAAAGGTAGTATGCCGAAAAATAACTCGTATTATGTTGGTTCTAAGGACGATGTCAACACTCCATCGGCCACTTTGCATGTGCTTGGGCGATAAATATATATCGGCCATTATTTCTTTGAATCCTTGATGCAAAATTGGGTGAAACCTTCTCAACTTTCTTAACAATCCGATGATAAAGCTCCACAGATATGTATCTCAAGGTCATCCTCTGAATCATATAGTTCACCCTTTTGTTAGGACTTTGCAGATAATCAATAATAAATTTTCTCCAATCCTCACTTTTACCTGCATAAAAACAATATTAGTGGCCGAAGCGGTGGACTTCGGTTCGGCCTTACCTATGTTGATGAGACTAAGCATCGGCTATTGATAGAAATGCAACACACTATGATTAATATAGTAGCCAGATGCTTGCTGTGCCAACTCTTTCGAATTGTCATGTCAAGAAATATGAACAATTTTATAGCAACCCAAGGTAAATTTTGCATTTAGACATGCCTCAAGATAAACTATAAGTGATTCGTCAAAACATTGATAACCCTTGGATATTTGTTGCACTACTAATAACGAATCACTGGAAGCCTCAATATGTTTAGCACATATGACAAAAGTTCCAAACCGAATAACATTGCAGATTTGGCTTTGATTATTGTTCAATAAATATTTTAAGAGGCATGAGGCTTCACATAATAGACCCATATGGAGATATATAAACAACACCAACACCATGGCCATTGTTATGAATTCAACTATCAAAACATAATCTCCATAGTACTTGTCTCGCTCTCCATTCGAACTAAGGACGATGTAAGAATATTACACCGGCCATGATCAGATAGTTTCTTAGGACGATAGTTAATTATCGGCCATTATCATGAGGTCCATGTAGAATTCATCCATTAAAGCATGTATAGCCGAAATAAACAAATACAATAGCAATAAAATATTTCGGCCCCTTTGTCTTAGCAACAAAAATTTAACTAACCAAATGTATAGTGATTTGGTAATACTCTGTCATGATATGGAAAATTATGTTGCATCCATGGATCAAAATAAGTCCATGGAGGGTAAATGATCATACCTGTGGATGAATTCCATGGCAAAGGCATCAATGGCATTGTTGAAGAAAATGGATGATGCGCTAACCGAAGATTTTGATGTTGTGATGTGCACCTTCGGCTTAATTGTTTGTGGCTTTCATTATTTTCCTTCTTCACTTTTATTGTACTTGTCGCAATAGAAGCATGCACATCATTTTTGTCTTGATTGATCTTCTTGGGAACCCATGCCATGTTCCTCTTTCTTAGCTCTTGTGCACTAAGATTTTGTAATTCTTTCTTTTGCCAATACAATAAGTCGAGTGGGCATCTCGGCTGTGATTCTATTTTGACCAATGGCAATTCTTTCTTGGCCTCGTGCACTCTCAACTTCTTTTCTTCAGATTTGGCACTTTGACTCTTAATAATTGGTTGCTTCATCTCATTGCCTTTAGTAGCCAATGTCAACACTTTCATTGGCTCTTTTTCATTTGAGATCAAATCTAAAGTAGCAATCTTACGACCATCTCTTTTAACGCGGTAAACTTGTTTGACCACCTCTTTCTTCTTCCTTGAGCTCTGGACCGATTCCTTATGATTGAAACGGTCTTTAACATGTGATTGTTCAGATGTTGATCTTCTTGGAGCTGCATAATATTGGTGAGATGGTCTAAAATAAGATGGAGAATGTGCCCTTGTATCATACCTGTCCCATGATGAATATGTATCTATATGAGCATAGGGAAGCATCCACGGCATTGGCATTGGCGGCCCAAAATAAGGATATGAATATGTTGCATTAAAATTCGCACTTTGCTAATACCGATCTTCATATTTGCGCCTTGGGGGTGATCTTGGTTTCTTTGCATGATTTGGTCGATAAGCATTCTTCTCTTCACTCTTCTTTTGATATTTATCCAATAATTCAGCGAAGGTGATTTTTGATCTCTTACACTTGCGCTTATTTCGGCCTTTGTTTTCTTTTGGTTTGCTTCCATCGATCATTGAATTTGCTTGCTGCCCCCCAGTCCTTGGCGTCTCCATTGTAGCTTCGATGGAATTTTTGCCCTCAAGGTTATGTTCATTATGCTCTTCAACAAATTCTTTACTTGAAAGCTCGATCCCATCACCTGCTGTTTTTACCTTCTCTTTAAATGGATCGGCTTGAAGCAGCCGATGCAAAAGCTTTCTGCCATCGGGACCAATCGTAATAGACTGGTCATTTCTTGGTGTCTCAACAAATTTCAATCGTCCTTTATCAATGGCCGATTTAACTATTTGACGAAACATATTGCAATCCTCAAAATTATGTTTGAACGAATGATGCAACCTACAATAGATTCGTCCTTGAATTGATGGCTTGACATGGTGATCAAGAATTCTAATGTAATTATTTTTCAACAACAAATCAAAGATTTGATCACACATGTTTGAATCAAAGGTATACCTTTTGTTTTCTAGCCGATCTTGTTGTGAGAACGGCTTTGGAGTTAAGCAAACGAATGGTTCAGATTCGGTATCTTCCCATTCGGCTATGAATTCTTTTTCACATTCTTTTTCCGATGTCCTTAAATAAGAAACTATACTAGCATCGGTTTTCCCAAAAGATTTTAACCTTGGCTTTGAATTTCTGAAATCAAAGTAGTTAGAACATACATGTCTCAATTGAGACCATGCGTAAGCCAAGTATGAAGCAAACAAAGCTACCCAATTAGATATGAACTTTAAATAAAGCAATGGGAAAAGCTTTGGTTGCAGTAATAAGTCACTATCGTTCTCTTTGAATGGTACAATATATTGACCGATATGCTTAGTAACAATTTTATTGCTAACAAGTATATTTCCCTTCTTCATTGGTCTTTGAAAATTACTTATTGGAATTTTTCTAATAGATGCATCAACAATAAAGTTGTGACCAAATCTGAAAATAGGTAAATTACTTGCTAGACATACCTCTTCAAATATGTTGGGAGAGCATGATGATTGCATATGATGAATAATATTGTGCTTTGCTTCTGAATGACTTCCCAACACCATGTCACAATTTTCTTCTTGATTTCGTGCATCATAAATTTGAAGATCTTTGTCAACCGAACTTTGTTCGGCTACTTGTTCTTGTCCTTGAAGCTCATCAATTTCTATGGCACGAAACTCATAGGGCAGGAAGTAGGTTCCCTTAGTTTCAGAAAAATCAAGCACCGTTGTTTTCCTATGCTTGCCATGCCCTTTCTCAATAATGCTTGCCTCGTTGGATTTGATGCATTCAGAATATATACTACTTGATTCGGCTTTTTCAACCGAAGCACTTTCATGTTCCGAATCATCCTTCTTTTCATTCATACTACCAATTGGCAATGCTTCTTTTATCTGAGCCAATTCTTTTTCTATTTGTTTCTGACGGCGAGCGGCAAAATTAGCTTTAAGCTTTTTCTCAATTTCAGCCCACTCCGGATATGATTGCCCCCCAATGCTTTTAGATTCTTTCGGCAATGACACACGGGTGTTGCCGAAATTTTGCAATTGTGTAGGGGGTGTATAATATGATGTAGTACTAGGTGAAGGCATATGCATTGTTGTAAGACCATACTTTTGCTCGCCAATTTTATC
Organism: Triticum aestivum; assembly: GCF_018294505.1. NCBI lineage: Eukaryota > Viridiplantae > Streptophyta > Magnoliopsida > Poales > Poaceae > Triticum > Triticum aestivum. The sequence continues at coordinate 420,914,707 of NC_057813.1, read as the reverse complement.
AATTGGCAAAGATTCATCTTCTTGCAAAACTCTAGCTTTTGTTGCGGCATAATCAGGAAATAGCCCCTTTTCATGTTGTTCAAGGCAAAGAGCACTAATTCTCTTATTTTGGGCTAAACTCTTTAATGCAGCCACCACTACCTCATCTTCTACAATGTTGGGCACAACCGCTCCTGTAAAATTTACATTCATTCGGCTATAACCAGGAAGGTGTGAAGCCGAATTATGAGCATCTACAGTTGTGTATGGTGCCGAAGAATTAGTAACATGAGGTGTAGCATATGACGGTTGAGAATAACTGGCCGAATAGCTAGTAGTAGCATGGCCAATTCTCTCATTCATCGGCATGGTTGGATTCTCATATTGCAAATTAGTTGCCGATGAATAAAAAGGTGAAACACTTTCTTGTATGCTATTGGAAATTTTAACATGAGATGTTTCAAATTGATTAATCAAACTCATCATGTTGTTCATCGGCATATAGATTTGTGGGGTTGCCGATGCATGGGAGTTGGGATACATATGTTGCATGTTGCTAAAATTATATGAAGTAGAATCATGGAGATTTTGTTGCATCGGCCCTTGCACATAATTAGATGCATGATTGATAAATCTAGGGCTAGCCGATACATTATGCTCATTAGATGATCTAGCAACAACATATGCATTATTTGCATCTACATATGTGAATTGGGTATTCATATTACCTTTGTAGATTGCAAACCCTAGATGACGATCTCTTCGTAGCAAGAACGGGCCGGAGACCGTTCAAAGCTTCGTCCCCAGCGGAGTCGCCAAAAAGTGTGTTCGCACACGAACACGTCACCGTGTACCTCCAACACCAAGGGTGATGCACCGCAGCTCACGTCGAAGGAGATCCGCCGGAAGCGCGGTACGCAAGACAATCCGGCGGGCGCTTTTGTAGACCCGAAACCCCACACGCCCGGGAGGGACCCCGTCAGGGCGCGCGGCGGCTATGGGCTGCCCTAGGTCGGCCTGACCGCCCCTAGGGCCTCGAGGTTCGCCGCCCTGCAACAAGAAGAACGAACGAAGAACGAGGAAGAAGAAGAACAAGGGAGAGAGATAAAGATAAAGGTAAAAGATGATAGATTGATTTGTTCGATTGTGTGTTGTTGTTCAATCGGCCGTCACCTTTTGTCTATATAAGAGGCGGGTGGACTTCCCGTACAAGAAAAGGACTTGCCTAGCCGTCCAAATCATCAAAACCTAATAAAACACGGACTATTCACGACCCTCGGCCCGGATGTCCGGCTCAAGGCCCGGATGATCCGGCCTAGCCCAGTTTTTGGACAGCAGCTCACTGTTTTGGCTCTAGAATCCTCATACGACCACGGATTTGGACGTTTTTTATATCCAAATCAACCGTCTCGACGAGACGCACAACTTTCATGTTGAACACTTTTTCATCCGAGGCCACCTTGAGGGTGTTTCGGGCCGTTTTCTAAAGTCTGCAGCAGAAAAACGTGTCCGGACATCCGGACGATTGCCCGGATTGTCCGGCCTTTACCCGGATCATCCGGGAGTTGGTCCAGATCATCCGGCTTCAACTTTTAGCTTCTGTTATTTTGGTCAATTTTTCGGCCCTCGGCCGGATGATCTGGACCCCGGTCCGGATGATCCGGCCATACAGTATTGCAGCGCACAGTTTTGGCTATAACTTTTGCATATGAACTTGGATGGGGACGATTCTTATATCAAAATTGTCCGTTTCGACGAGACGAAGAACTTTGCAGTTGTAACTTTTTTCGTCCGAGGTAGTATTAATTAGGTTTCATGACATTCTTTAATCAGGTGTCAACATGGGTATCTCAGAAATTGTCATATCTTTTGCACTTGAGCTCCTTTTTGGTCCATCTTCATATTTATTTCGATCATCTTGACGAGGGCCATCAAATGGTGACATAAACTCATAATTTTAACCTCATTCCATTGTAGACTCAAGTCACTCTTTGCGATCATGCCATTTTTGAGCGTCAACAATTCAACACAGTAATGAGGAAATGAATGAGTTGAGGAAATAGAACCAGTCAGTTGGTGAAGACAATGATTTGGTAAACCAGTTCCAACTGCTGTCTCAGTTGTACGTCTGGTTGGAGCGGCTGAGTATTTAAACTCGAGGACACACAGTCCCGGACACCCAGTCTCTGAGCCGCAACTCAGGACACCCAGTCCTCACCGTATTCTCCTTGAACTAAGACCACGCAGGCCTCGTCCAATCACTCGTGGTAAGTCTTCAGGTAACTTCCAAACCTTCACAGACTTGGTCACTCGGCGATCCACAATTCCTCTTGGATGCTCTAGACCTTGACGCCTAACCGTCTGGAAGAAGCACAGTCTTCAAAGGTAACAAGCGTCGGATCCACGCAGGATCAATTTCTTCAGTGATGCTCAATCACTTTGGGTTTGTGGGGGTTTGGTTTTGGGATTTTCCTCACTTGATGATTTTCGCTCAAAGTCCTCGGAGGATGGGTTGCTCTCAAATGAAAAGTGTCAAGTTCTCTCGGAGCAGCCAACCAACTTGTGGTTGTAGGGGGCGGCTATTTATAGCCTAGGGAGCAGCCCGACATGATAAGACATAAATGCCCTTCAATGATATGACCGTTAGGTGGATAAGATATTTTAGGACAGCCGGCGCGCAGCACAGCAACGGTCGGAAATTTGACTCTCAAATTCCTCAGGGCTATCATGTTCCTCACTCTGTAGGCAATTCGCACTTGCGAATTCCTAACTCCTCAGTCAGAGCAAAGTCATCAGCGACCAGAAGAAGTGCGTCTCTGTCACTGAAGAATTTGACTGAACTGTATGAGATTTCCAATGGCTTCACTCGAAGGGATTGGTAGGTGTAGGATTTTGAGTTGAGCATCACTTGGAAATTTTTCCTTAGTATTTCCTCGACCCCCTTTAACAGTATGGTGTTTCCTATGACTCAAGAAAGAGAAAATGAAACTATGAAAACAAAAGTCTTCACGCTTCATATTCCTCGAATGAATATCAAGTCTTCAAGGTCACACCAATTTCTTCACTTTCAAAGTCTTCAGAAAGTCTTCAGAATATCAAAGTCTTCAGTCGAAGAACTTCATTTTTAGGGGTCGACTTTCTCTGTAAATATCAAACTCCTCATAGACTTATAGACCTGTGTACACTGACAAACGCATCAGTTACTTAACCTATAAGTCTTCAATACACCAAAATCACTAAGGGGCACTAGATGCACTTACAATCTCCCCCTTTTTGGTGATTGATGACAACATAGGTTAATTTTTCAATGGGGATAAACATATGAAGTGTAAATACTGATATTGAGGAATTTGATTGCAAGATATAAAGGAACTCCCCCTGAATATGTGCATAATGAGGAATTTGCTTTTGAGGCAATGCACATTTGAAGAATTGAATCATGGAGATCTCCCCCTATATCTTGTAATTCAGACACGCATTTGATATATAATATGAAGAATTTGAAATGCATGATGAAATATGGTGCCTGATGAGATTCAGCATGCGTGCAATAATGTTGACTAGGAATTAGCATGCAGAATATCACATCAAAAGTTTCAGAGCTCAAATATCACATTCAGAGCTTAGTGCTTCAAAAGCATCAGAGCATCAAACGTATCGAAGCACGATCAAAAGTATCAAGGCACCATCGGATTTGAGATTACAACTCGATCCAATAAAAGTTTCGGAAGAACGAGAGTTGTAACTTAATAGAAACGCCCATAGTATAAACCCGCTTGAAGACTAACTCAGATTTCTCCCCCTTTGTCATCAAATGACCAAAAGGATCGAAACTGAGGACTAACGCCCCTGAAGATTTTCAAGTTGATGGAGGAGCGCCAGCGTTGTCGGGGTTGGATGTTGAAGTAGGGCCTGCCGCAGTGTCGTCCAAATCTTCATATTCATCAGTTTCACGCGATGAAGAATAAGAGCTGGCCACCAGATCAGGAACTTTGACTCTCTTGAATTTCTTCGGAGGTGGTGCAGACCAGTCAAATGCTTCCTGAAGACCCATAGTCTTCAATTCTTTCGCGGAATATACATGATTAAGAACAGCCCAGGTACGGTTGAGGGTTTCATGAAGGTAGTACTGATTTTTCTTCACTACATTATGTGTTGAGGTCTTGTTGTGAAGAATTGCAGCAAATTGGTGCTTCACCTATTTCTGATTGCGATCAACCTTCTGATGAAGACTGAGGAGTAACTCACGATCAGTCATCACCCTGGGTGCTGTGGCTTGAGGATTTTGCTTGGCGGTGGTCTCCGCCGCCGTCAACGGATTTCGTCCCAGCCGTTGCCACCGTAGCGAGTCCACCGCCAAGTTAGGGTATGGACTCAATCTTTGTGCTATCCACGTCTGATTCCTAGCACATTGTATTCTTATTGATTCTTGCCACGATTGAGACTCTTCTATCCAGCCAAAGTAATCCATAGATTAGATGAGATTCAAATTTTTAGGGTTTGGTTTTCGCCGAAACCATCTCGGACCCACCGAGTTGAAAAACTCGGTCTCACCGATTTGGCTTATGCCATTGCACTAGTGACTCTCAGTCTGACCGAGAATTACTAATCGCTGCGACCGATTTGAGGATTTTGTGAAACCCTAGCAGTCTCGGTGCCACCGAACCGAGACTCGGTCCAACCGAGATCATCAGTTTAGGTTCCAAAACTGCTTCGGTATCACCGAGTTTGAAAATCGGTTGATCCGAAATGCTTTCTATGGAAAACTAAAACTGAACTTTTGAATCATTCTTTTGCAAAAACCTCTACATTTTGTGATGCTCGTCTATTCTATCTCATCTATAACTCTTCATAGGATCAACAGTCAGCTTTTGCAGTATGTCAGATCAGAGTGACAGCTAGAATAGGTCAGAAGAGCAGATGGACTTGAGTGAGGGCACTAGTCCCTCAACTACAGATGAAGGGAGCAGAAGTACTCCTAGCAATTTGCCTAAGGCTGCTACTAGGCAAAGGAGGAAAAGAACGTCAGATTCATAGGATGAAGATTACAAAGCTGAGGAAGATGAGGCTACTTCCAAGAAGGTAGTTCTCAAGAAAGAATATGGCTCTGCACAGAGAACTAAACCAGGTCTGAAGAAGAAAGTTCCTGCCAAGAGGACACCAATGCCAAAGGCCAGAAAGTCCACTCAGGTGCCAGCTTAGGCTCAACCCAAAGAGGCACCTGCAAGGAAATATACATCATCCAAACCTCAGAAAGTTCCTACTGGAGAGACTATGAAATTCACAATTGAGTCAGAGGATGATGGGGCTCAAGACAAGAAAAAGAAGAGAGCAAGAACCACAACTGCCAAGGTCCTTGGAAAGCCCTCAATGAGAAGAGATTCTGAAGAAGAGGAAGAGGATGTTGCACCAGCACCCAAAGCACCTAAGCTTATGGGTGATGCAATCAGATCAGGGGCTACAACATCTAAGCCCAAGGAAGCACCCAAAGCTGCCTCCAAGGCCAAGCAAGTTCCAAAGAGGAATACTAGGAGTATTCCAGCTGCTGAGAAGAACAAGGCCCTAATGCCCAATGTTGTTGAAGAAGAAGATGAAGAAGGTCAGGTCTTAAGAAAGCTCAAGCCCAAGATACCAGACCACAATGATGCCCATCCTGTGGCTGAGGACATGAGAATCAGGAAGGATTCAGGGCTGAGACTGTGCAGGATGGAAGATCCATATGCTTCAAGAAGAAGAACTGCTGTTGACTACAGGTTCCATACAAAGGAACAGCAGGACTTCTATGAAAAAATTGTGTTGGATAAGAAGCCCATAGTCTGTGACATGAGGTGGGTCGACTGGACCTACATCAAGGACAATGAGCAGCGCTATCCTGGAGTGCAAGAAAGCTTTGTTGCTTGTGGAGTTGCTGATTATGTTGGACAGAAGTTCAGCCACTGGAATGATGAGCTTATCATGCAGTTCTACTCCACAGCACATTTTTACCCAGATGGTAGAATTGTTTGGATGTCTGAAGGTACAAGGTACCAATCCACTGTTGAAGAATGGGCAAGTCTGATAAATGCCCCAAGGAAAATGAGGATGACCTGGACATTTATGCAAAGAAGAAGATGGATCATAATTCAATGGTTCACATGTACAAGGAAATCCCAGACAAGGCAGTAGAGACTCACAAGTTTGGATCAATTCACTTTCTGCTATCAGGGTTGCCAACCATCAATTGGATCCTGAGGCACACATTGTTGCCCAAGACTGGTGACCATAACATGATCAGAGGGCATGCCATCAACATGTTTCATGTGTTTGATGTGCCACAGAAGTTCAAAGTCATGAGCCTGATGATTGAAACAATCAAGAGGATTGCAGCAGATCAGAAGAGGAGCTGTGGATATGCACCTCAGATTCAGGAATTGATCAACTCAAAGATGGGAACAGGGAGATATCAATTGGATAAGGAACATTTTCCACTTTATCGAGACTTTGAGGACAATGAGGTTGTCATGAATGAAAATGATGCACAATCAGTTCAAGCTCAGGAGAAGAAGGAGAAGGCAAAAAAGGAGAAGGCTGCCAAGATGCCAACTCAAGAGGAGGCATCTGAATATTTCTTGAAGACCAAGCATGAGCAGCTTGGTTACTTGATAGCATCTACACTGAGGATTGAGAAGGGACTGGCCACCCTCACTCAGAATCAAGAGAGCCTTGAGAGAATCATGGAACTCAAGTTTCATGACCTTGATGTTAAAGTAACTGAGATTCACTCAGTTGTAGAGCAGCTGCAGGATGATATGCAGGAGAGGCAGGGAAAGACTACCACAAATGTGTTTGCCAGAGCGCCCAGAGCCCAGAGGTTAGTTGCAGTGCCAGTGACAGACACTAGAGCAACAACTTCAGCACCAGCCACAGCACCCTCTACTTCAACTGAAGCCTTCGTACTTGGAGTTATCAGGACACCACTACAGAAGATCAAGCCTGAGAGACGATCTAGCACTATGCATTTTCTATGAACTTTTTGGTAACTTGTTGCCAAAGGGGGAGAAAAATGAATAGATCATAGGCCGAGAGAGAGAGAGATTGTTGCTTTTATTCTATCTTGCTTTATTTGGTGGTCTTTCAAACTTTGTTTGCTTTTGGTTGAGATACTATGCTTGTGAGACATTGATGATCATGTGTTTGATCATAAGCTACACTTATGCATGTTTGATGATATTATCCTATCTATGTTATGTGATCATTCACTATGCTTGGTGATGAGTGCATGTATTGAATGTTTATTATTTTGAGCGCTCCACCAAGATGTATGTGACATGGAAGAGTAACCCATGAGCCTAATTCATTGTGCATTTGCAGTCCAAAGCAAATCTTAAACAATGCACAAATTTAGGGGGAGCTCTTGCTTATAACATACTTCTCAAACGATGATGTTATTCAATCTTATTATCATTTATCGAAGCTTTGATCTATATGTTTTCATCAATTACCAAAAGGGGGGAGATTGAAGGTGCAACTATCCCTAGGTGGTTTTGGTAATTCATAACAACATATAGCTCATTGAGCTAACGCTATTCCAAGACTATTTTTTCAGGAAAGCTCAATGAATGGCATGGCATGGATGATGAAAGTGGATCCCTCAAAATACTAAGGACAAAGGATTGGCTCAAGCTCAAAAGCTCAAGACTCTTCATTTTATATTTTAGTGATCCAAGATCACATTGAGTCTATAGGAAAAGCCAATACTATCAAGGAGGGATGAGGTGTTGCTTAATGAGCCTCTTGCTTCATGTGCTTTGTGATATGCTCCAAAACTCTCAACTACTTTCCCACATCCACAAATGACCTAAACCCAAAGCCAAAATCGGTCACACCGATTCTTCCTATCCGGCGCCACCGATTCCAAAAGTCATAGCCACTGCCACAAACCCTAAGCAAATCGGTCTTACCGATAGGGATCTCGGTATCACCGAGATGGGGTTGTAATCTCTCAGTTTCCCTTTGTAACGTTTCGGTCTAACCGAAGTGAGCGATCGATCCCACCGAGATTGCAATGTAAACTCTCTGTTTCCTTTTTGTAACATTTCGGTCTCATCAAAAAGAGCAAATCGGTCCCACCGAGTTTACCTGACCAACTCTCTGGAAAGTTTATTACCAAATCGGTCTCACCGAGTTTGTGTAATCGGTCTTACCCAGATTACGTTATGCCCTAACCCTAACCGAATCAGTCTCACCGAGATGCATGTCGGTCCCACCGAAAATAACTAACGGTCACTAGGTTTACTAAATCGGTCCAACCGAGTTTAACGATTCGGTCCCACCGAGTTTGGTAAATTGTGTATAACGGTTAGATTTTGTGTGGAGGCTATATATACCCCTCCACCTCCTCTTCATTCGTGGAGAGAGCCATCAGAACAAACCTACACTTCCAACTTACCATTTATGAGAGAGAACCACCTACTCATGTGTTGAGACCAAGATATTCCATTCCTACCATATGAATCTTGATCTCTAGCCTTCCCAAGTTGCTTTCCACTCAAATCTTCTTTCCACCAGATCCAAAACCTATGAGAGAGAGTTGAGTGTTGGGGAGACTACCATTTGAAGCACAAGAGCAAGGAGTTCATCATCAACGCACCATTTGTTACTTCTTGGAGAGTGGTGTCTCCTAGATTGGCTAGGTGTCACTTGGGAGCCTCCGACAAGATTGTGGAGTTGAACCAAGGAGCTTGTAAGGGCAAGGAGATCGCCTACTTCGTGAAGATCTACCGCTAGTGAGGCAAGTCCTTCGTGGGCGATGGCCATGGTGGGATAGACAAGGTTGCTACTTCGTGGACCCTTCGTGGGTGGAGCCCTCCGTGGACTCGCGCAGCCGTTACACTTCGTGGGTTGAAGTCTCCATCAACGTGGATGTACGATAGCACCACCTATCGGAACCACACCAAAAACATCCGTGTCTCCAATTGCGTTTGAATCCTCCAAACTCTTCCCTTTACTTTCTTGCAAGTTGCATGCTTTAATTTCCACTGCTTATATACTCTTTGCATGCTTGCTTGAATTGTGTGATGATTGCTTGACTTGTCGTAAAGTAGCTAAAATCTGCCAAACTCTAAAATTGGGAAAAGGCTAAGTTTTTATTGGTCAAGTAGTCTAATCACCCCCCCTCTAGACATACTTCAAGGTCCTACAATAGTCCTATAAAAGCTTTACCCAAAACTTGAAAACTTCACAACACAAAACTCAACAGGAAATCTTATAAGCTCCGTTAGTGAAAGAAAACGAAACCACTACATAAGGTACTGCAATGAACTCATTCTTTATTTAATTTGGTGTTAAACCTACTGTATTCCAACTTCTTTATGGTTCATAGACTGAATTACTAGCCATTGATGCATTGAAATAATCAAACAACACACGAAAAACAGAATCTATCAAAAACAGAATAGTCTGTAGCAATCTGTAACTAACGCAAACTTCTGGAACTCTAAAAATCATACCAAAATAGGAACTCCTGTATAATTTGTTTATTGAACAGAAGCAAAAAGAATCAACGCAAAATCACGTTGCTGTGATTTAACAAAATTATATTCGTGCGCACAAAGTTTCTGTTTTTCAGCAGAATCAAATCAACTATCATCATAGGTTATCCTATAGGTTCTACTTAGCAAAAACACTAACTAAAAGATAAAAACACATATAAACAGAAGGTAGATGAAAGAATTATTGCTAAACAGGAGAAAAAAAAACACAAAGAAAATTGGTTGCCTCCCAACTAGCGCTATCGTTTAACGCCCCTAGCTAGGCATAAAAAGCAAGGATAGATCTAACGAGTGCCATCTTTGGCACTAAAATCATGAGTAGCACGCATGATAGATTCATAAGGTAATTTGACTTTCTTTCTTGGAAAGTGCTCCATGCGTTTCTTTATGGGAAATTGGAATCTAATGTTCCCTTCCTTCATATCAATAATCGCACCAATCATTCTAAGGAAAGGTCTACCAAGAGTAATAGGGCAAGAAAAATTGCAATCTATATCAAGAACGATAAAATCTACGGGCACCAAATTTCTATTTGCAATAATAAGAACATTATTTATCCTTCCCATAGGCTCTTTAATGGTGGAATCCGCAAGGTGCAAATTTAAAGAGCAATCATCAAGATCATGGAAACCTAGAATATCACAAAGTTTTCGGAATCGTGGAAACAATAGCACCCAAATCACACAAAGAAAAACACTCACAATCTTTAATTCTAATCTTTATAGTACGTTCCTACTCATCATTAAGTTTTCTAGGTATAGAAACTTCCAAAATATGTTTTTCATCATAAGATTGCATCAAGGCATCAACAACATGTTCGGTAAAAGCTTTGTTTTGACTATAAGCATGAGGAGAATTAACAACGAATTGCAACAAGGAAATACAACCTTTTAAAGAGCAATTATCATAATCAAATTCCTTGAAATCCGAGATAGAAGGTTCAATATTATTAGAAGTTGAGGATTCTCCAATCTCACTTTTACCAAATTTAGCATTAAGATCTAAAGATTTCGAATTTTTGGGACGCCTTCTAGGCAAAGTTGATTCATCATCAGTCCCATAATCATCAAAATTCATATTGAAAAACATAGATCTAATCGGAGACGCATCAATAACTTTAAGATCCTCATCATTATTTTCATGTTATTTTTCTGGTTTAGTGGCCATCTTATTGACTAAGGTGGCTTGCTTGTCAGAAATTTTGGCTATGCATTTTCAAGTCGGGTAATTTGAGCATTAACACCATAGAATTCTCTATTCATATCATCAAGTTCTTTGTTCATAAACCCCAAAAAACATTTTTGTTCCTTAAGCTCTTTTCTAAAGAAATTATTATGCTCAAATTGCAAATTCATAAAGCTTCTAATATTTGATTCAATCTCATCCATCCTTCTGAGAAGGTGGTCAGGACCCTTAGGCGCAGCCATAAGGTCAAACAAGCACACAAAAGAAGGCAAGCAAAAAGAGAGGAGGAGATTGGGAAAGAGAGGGCGAATAAAACGGCAAGGGTGAAGTGGGGGAGAGGAAAACGAGAGGCAAATGGGCAAATAATGTAAATGCAAGGGAGATGGGTTTGTGATGGGTACTTGGTATGTCTTGACTTGAGCGAAGACCTCCTAGGCAACGATGCCAGAAATCCTTCTTGTTACGTCTTGAGCTTGCGTTGGTTTTCCTTGAAGAGGAGAGGGTGATGCAGCAAGTGTAGCATAAGTATTTCCCTCAGTTTTGAGAACCAAGGTATCAATCTAGTAGGAGGCTCCTCAAAAGTCCCACGCACCTACACAAACAATCTGAGAACTCGCAACCAACGCAATAAAGGGGTTGTCAATCCCTTCACGGCCACTTCATAAGAACAGAGAAACGCATTAAGCAAGATGACATGATGTAGAGGGATAAACTCATGTAATATGATATAAACCCCATCTTGTTATCCTCGATGGCAACAATACAATACGTGCATTGCAACCCTTTCTGTCACTCGGTAAGGACACCACAAGATTGAACTCAAAGCTAAGCACTTCTCCCATGGCAAGAAAGACCAATCTAGTAGGCCAAACCAATCTGATAATTCGAAGAGACTTGCAAAGATAACTCAATCATACATAAAAGAATTCAGAGAAGATTAGAATATTATTCATAGATAAACTTGATCATAAACCCACAATTCATCGGATATCGACAAACACACCGCAAAAAGAGTTTGCATCGAATAGATCTCCACAAGAGAGGGGGAGAACATTGTATTGAGATCCAAAAAGAGAGAAGAAGCCATCTAGCTAATAACTATGGACCCGTAGGTCTATGGTAAACTACTCACAACTAATCAGAGGGGCAAGGGTGTTGATGTAGAGGCCCTCCATGGTTGATTCCCCCTCCGGCAGAGTGCCGGTGAAGGCTCCAAGATGGGATCTCGCGGATACAGAATGTTACGGCGGTGGAAATTGTGTTTCGTGGTGCTCCTGGATATTTTCGGGGTACGTAGGTGTATATAGGAGGAAGAAGTACGTCGGTGGCCGCCCGAGGGGCCCACGAGACAGGGGGGCACCCTACAGGGGGGGCGGCCCCCTATCTCGTGGGGCCCTCAGAAGCTTCTTGACTTGCACTCCAATCTCTCCAGATCACGTTCGTTCAAAAAATCACGCTCCTGAAGGTTTCATTCCGTTTGGACTCCATTTGATATTCCTTTTCTTCGAAATACTGAAATAGGCAAAAAAAACAGCAATATGGGCTGGGCCTCCGGTTAGTAGGTTAGTCCCAAAAATGATATAAATGTGTAAAATAAAGCCCATAAACATCCAAAAGGGGTAATATAGTAGCATGGAACAATAAAAAATTATAGATACGTTGGGGACGTATCAGGCAAGCACACTCCCTTGTTCATTCCGATACAATCCCACTCTCTCGCTCCTGCCCTCTTTTATTGCATTATGACAACAATGATTCAACTGCTACTTTATGCTGCGGTACTTGAACCCATTCCTCTGCATGACCTGTCATTGCCACAGTAAATAGTTGAAACCCACTACCATGTGTAGGAGTTGATTGAGCCATGTTGTGTTCCTACCATGCCATGCCTGCTATTGCTTAGAGTGTGTTAGGTCTGATTCATTGGGAATGAATTGTAGTACAGTTATAACACCCTCGATGCGGCTATATCTCCCACGTGTCGAAGCACGACTTAGAGACATAACCGCATTGAAAGCAATGTCGCAAGTGAGGTAATCTTCACACAACCCATGTAATACATAAGGGAAAGAGATACATAGTTGGCTTACAATCGCCACTTCACACAATTACATGAATAAAGCATTACATCATCCAGATACAATCAAGGTCCGACTACGGAACCAAAATAAAAGAAGAACCCCAAATGTGACAAAGGTCCCCGATCGACCCCAACTGGGCTCCACTACTGATCAACTAGAACGAAACAACACAAAGGGGCAAGATCTTCATCGAGCTCCTCCTTGAGCTTGGTTGCGTCACCTGCTCGGTAACATAGGCACCTGCAAACTGGTTTTGGAAGTATCTGGTGAGCCACGAGGACTCAGCAATCCCATTACCATGGGTATCAAGACTAGCAAAGCTTAATGGGAAAGGAAAGGGTAAAATGGTGAGGTTGCAGCAGCGACTAAGCATGATATGGTGGCTAACCAACGCAAATAAGAGCGAGAAGAGAACAAGCGGAACGGTCGTGAAGCTAGCAATGATCAAGAGGTGATCCTGAACACCTACTTACGTCAAACATAACACAGAAACCGTGTTCACTTCCCGGACTCCGCCGAGAAGAGACCATCACGGCTACACACTCGGTTGATGCGTTTTAATTCGGATCTGGTGTCAAGTTGTCTACAACCGGACATTAACAAATTCCCATCTGCCACATAACCGCGGGCACGGCTCTCGAAAGTTTAAACCCTGCAGGGGTGTCCCAACTTAGCCCATGACAAGCTCTCGCGATCATCGAAGGAATAGACCTTCACCCAGGAAGACCCGATCAGTCTCGGAATCCCGGTACATCAAGACATTTCGACAATGGTAAAACAAGACCAGCAAAGCCGCCCGATGCGCCGACAATCCCGATAGGAGCTGCACATATCTCGTTCTCAGGGCAACACCGGATAAGCGAAGCGTACAGGTACCGACGTAACCCAAGTTGCCAAGGGATGGTCCCGCACGGTGCTCTAGTTTGGACCAACGCTTAGACAAGCACTGGCCCGGGGGGGGGGGCTATAATAAAGATGACCCTCGAGAGAGCGACTCCCAAGGGAAAAATAGGTGGTGGTGAGGCAAATGGTAAAAGTCAATGTTGGGCCTTGCTGGACAAGTTTTATTCAAAGCGAACTGTCAGGGGGGTCCCATAAATCACCCGACCGCGTAAGGAACGCAAAATCCGGGAACATAACACCGGTATGACGGAAACTAGGGCGGCAAGAGTGGAACAAAACACCAGGCATAAGGCCGAGCCTTCCACCCTTTACCAAGTATATAGATGCATTAATAATATAAGAGATATTGTGATATCCCAACATAAACCTTGTCCACCATGGAGAAATCTTCAACTTCACCTGCAGCTAGCAACGCTATAAGAGGGGCTGAGCAAAGCGGTAACATAGCCAAACAACGGTTTGCATAGGAAAGGTGTCAAAGGTTAGAGGTTCATGGCAAAATGGGATGGCTGGACAAACAGGTAATAGGTAGCGTAGCATAGCGAAAGAACGAGGTAACTAGCATAGCAATGATAGTAGTGAGATCCAAGGTAGCGGTCATCTTGCCTGCAAGGTTCTCAGAGTTGTCGAAGGCTTGATCCTCGTAGGCGTTCTCAACAGGTTCCTCGTTCACGTACTCGTCTCCCGGCTCTACCCAAAGCAAGAACACAAGCAACGGAACCACAATCAAACAAGGAACAATGCACAAGCAATATGATGCAATACATGACATGCTATGCGAGATGTGATATGCAATGCATATGTGTGCTCCGGAAGGAAAATGATGAACCGGGCATCAACTTGGCAAACCAAGTATGCCGCTGGAAAGATTAGATGATTTCGGTTGAAATCGATATAAAGATCACCGGAATCGGATGCACGGTTTGCAAATGACAAGCAAAACAAGAATGACGCAAATCTGCGTTTAACAGCCCGATGCTACTTAGCAAGCAACAAGAAACTATGCTACAGCACCCCAACATAAAAACAAAGCATATGGCAGCGATCGACAGGAGATGCTTAACAAAAGAGGAACACTGAGCTACGGCTAAATCACATCATAACATGTTCAAACAAGCATGGTGAAAGTGCAAAAAATATCAGGTTCACAGACTTAGTGAAAATACTAACATGCCAGGAATTAACATCAGGAAGGCATGTTTAGAGCAAGCAAACAACATGCTAAAGGAACTTATAATAGCAAAACAAGGCATGAAATGATTCTACTCAAAGCATATATCAATAGTCCCTTACTGACCATAAGCAAAATGGACTCTAAGAAATGATGGCACCCATGTAAACATAGCAAGTTTTATTACAGATTTCAGACTTAGCAGAAAAACTGGGCATGGCAAAAACAGATATCAAGTAGGCATGTTCATGATCTCGATGCACTCACTACAGAGCACCTCATGATAAACTAAGCATACACCCATCAAGAAGACATGGCATAGAAGCTATACATGGCAAGAACAACATCATAGCATACACGGATCAACTACAACGACCTCGTGAAAATTGAATCTCATGCAAGAAATCTGCCAGGAAACATTTTCAAGCAAAAGTAGAGCACGAAAATGACATGCTAGACTACTCCATAAATGCCAACAAAGGCATGGATGGATAGAGCACATCCATATGTTCAAAACATCCTTACTGATCATGCTCAAAAGGGGCATAGATCTCTCTGTAACACATGAACATATGGCATAAAAATAACAGCAGGACAAGACTTAGTGAAAAACACTAAGTTCCTGAAATCAGCAACATCATCATCCCTACTTTGCATGCTTGTTCTAGTCAACACATAACTCACAAAAATACATGGCAAACACCCCTGGAAAGATGGCATGGCAAAGTTCAACATTCATGTAGGACTCAAGTTCATAGGGTGCACACATAAATCATGGCAAAAATGACAAAAGAGCTCGTGCTGATAAGATTCTGGAACTAACGATCTGAAGCCCTCTTCCAACAGCATTTCGGGAATCAAGATGAGCTCAAATGCAAATGATGCAATGGAATGAAATGATGTACTCTTCGAGACGAACAATTTGACATGTTATACGCCCAAAACGGAGCTACGGATGCAGAGATGTGACGCAATGAAAATGACATGAAAATAATAGAATTCTGGGACTTGGACGTTTTTTTTTACCCTCCGAAAAGTCAACCGGGACGAGACGGCGCGGGACGGAGGGATCCGGGTGCAGCGGGGAGGCGTTTGGATGGTGGTGGTGGTGGTGGATCTGATCCAGGCGCCGGATCCGGATCGGTGGCGGCGGCCGGCCGCGACGGCGAAGTCGCTGGAGTTGGCGGGGACAACGGGAGGCGGCGAAGGGCGCGGCGACGGAGGGCGGAGGCCGGCGAGTGGTGCGGTGGCGGAGCTCGGCCGCGGTGGCGCGCGGCCGGGG
>NC_057813.1:420890615-420897960 GCF_018294505.1 Triticum aestivum | reverse complement strand
CGGCGCTGGAGACAGGAGGGCCACGTGGCGCCCTCGGATTGGCCGCGGGAGGCGGAGATGCTGAGGTGGCGGCGCGCTATTGGCCGAGGTGAGGTGGCGGTGGTCGTGTCCGGCGGCGGGCGGACACGTCCGGCGGCGCGGAGGGAAGATTTAGGGTTTCGTCTGCGATTTGATCCGCGAATTTCGGGGGGAGGGGTTATATATAGGTAGAGGGAGCTAGGAGTGTCCAAATGTGGTGCGGTTTTCGGCCACGCGATCGTGATCGAACGACCGAGAGCATGGAGGGGAGTTTGGTGGGTTTTGGGTCACTTTGGAAGGGGTGTTGGGCTGCAACAAAAGAAGGCTTCTGCGGTTACCTGGTTAACCGTTGGAGTACCAAACGACCTCCAAATGGCACGAAACTTGACAGGCGGTCTACCGGTGGTATACCAAGGCCGCTTGGCAAACCTCGGGCCATTCCGAGAAAGTTTAACACCCGCACACGAAAAGAGAGAAGAGGGAGACGCCGGAGGACATAGGAGCGCCGGATTGCAAAACGGATAACGGGGAAAATGCTCGGATGCATGAGACGAACATGTATGCAAAATGAAATGCACATGATGACATGATAAAATGCAAATGATGACATGGCAAAGTGCAACACGCAAGCAAATGACATGGCAACGACGATGAATAACTGACGGACACCTGGCGCAACGAATCCGGGGCGTTACAACACTCCACCACTACGAGAGGATCTCGTCCCGAGATCTAGGATGGCACCGGAGGGAAAGCGGAAGAGGAAGAGAAGAGGTAAAACTAAGTTGCTTCTTCGGCAAACGAGTGAAACCATGAACCTTGAGAGGTTGAGCAAAATGAATTGAAGAAAACAACGAAGATGAGCAAAGTTGAAAACACTCCGTTAGAAAAGAGGAGCAAGGGATACGACGAGAACCCAGAGGTTTAGTAATAAGATAGATATTGAAACCACTCCGGTTAAAAGTAGATAGAGAAGGAATAAGATTGATATGATTTGGGCAGCACTCCGACTGAAAGAAGAAGGAAAACTTGATAGGATGAAAAGAACTTGAAGAGATGACACAACACTCCGGTTAAATGGATAAGCAAGAAAAGAACACGATCCTCACAAAACGAGGTGATGGGTGAAGAGCACAACATCACAATGCCTCCGTAACGAAAGAATAGAAGATAGATCATTGAAATAAAAGAATGGAGAAGAAAATGCCAACATCTGCCACCAACGGAAACAAATGATTGGATTGATATCAACAAGGAGACGAGAAACTTATTTCACCGGAAGGACAAATGAAGAACTTGGGTCATTCATAAGCACCATAAATAGCACAATCCTTAGGGAAAACTTTAGGTGAAATATAACCCAAGATAACTCCAATGAAGAGACTGATGGATTTAAAATACCTCATTCTTGACAACATATGAATCATGAAACATGAATGGAAATTATCAAGAATGACATATCACCATCTGAAAAGATAAGGTAGAAAGAATTGCACTTCGAAATGCAAGAAGAAGAATACTTAAACGCCTCAAAACAAAACATGTGTTGAACACCATGTTTAATTTTGAGTATAGCTTGGCTATTCTTAGCTTCAAGAGAAATCTTGAAGAACAATTGAAGAATGAAAAGAATCATTGACGAACCACCATGTAGAGCCTCCATGAAGAACTCCGGTAATAAAAGGATGATGAAAAGAAAAAGAAGTTGGAAACACAGGGTGAATCCTTGCAATGATTTAGATGGAGCTTCGCGATGATAATGCGGAAAACTTGGAACTCCGAAAAAGAAAAGATGAAGCCTCTCGAACCGAGAATGTGATATGATGACCAAGGAAGAGATATCTTGAAAGAACCACCGTAAGAATTGAAAAAGAGAGTAGCAAGGGCACAATTCACCGGAAAGAATTGGAAAACGAATGAAGATACTTGAGGGGATTTAGATACATGAGAACAAAGAGATCATGAATTGATTAGAGGATATTTGAACGATGCACCGGTAAGATTTAGAGAATGATAGCTACACACTGAGAATAAAGAATTATGACATGATGGCCTTCAGAAGAAAGAAATGGAAACAACTCAAGAAATGCTCCGGATGGGTGAAAAGAATTGTCACAATCAAAACAATTATGAGGATAGCATGAAGCTAGAACCATGAATCTCTGGAAGAACGGGTAAGGATTTAAGAGGAACTCTTCTTCGGTCTTCAAATGTTGAGAATGATGATGAAAACCACCATGAATTGTTGAGGCACTTGGGATCAAAGAAGAATGGAAATGATGAAGCAACGATCAAAATATTTTGAAAACGATCTTGGAGAAGGGATATGACTGATGAAAATTCATTCTTACGTCAACCTTCGAAAGACTTTGGAAATCGCTCCGGATAAATAGAAGAGTCAGGTAAGATCCTGGGAAAAGACCTGTGGGTTAGGGCCCACTCAAAGGAAAATACCGTTGAACGATTACTTGAAAGGGAGATTGCACCGGTTGATTAAATGACTAGCATGAGATAGCATCCTCAAAAGAACTTGAGTGAATTGAGAATGGAAACTTGAATCTTCTGAGATAACTTTGGAACTCCAGAACAAATGAATGGCGAGAAGTGAGTGATTGAGAGGTGCACCGACATGATAAAGCATTTGACACGAGGAAAAGAATATGATCAACACTGAAATCTTGAATTGGATCCACCGGAGAAGCAAAAGAACGAAGGATGATGAACTAGTAGCACATCTTCGTGGGAAATCACCGGATAAGAACATTGATTGAAAAGAATGAAGAGACTTCACATGAATAAATGGATACTTGATTAAGAAATCTGTGTCCTTGAAGAAAAAGGGTGGGAGGGCGGGAAAACAAAGACAACTTGGGATGGATGGAACAAACACCGTTGAGAAAACTTAGAAATGATCTTGCGGATGGGGAGAATGATCGGATCCACTTGAAGAGAAACGCACCGGTTGGAAAAGAATTAACATGACAACCTCAATGATCAAAAAGGATTAGTATTCACATAGCAATATGAGAACACCGTTTAGGAAAGGTATGGATTCAACACTTGACTTCGAAGCAACTCGAATACCACAAATAAAACAAAACAAAGGATTTGGCTTGCAGAATAAGCCGGAACAAATACATATGATAGAGATTTACCCAATCCCATATCATGCAACTGTCGAAAAGATATTCTAGGAGCTACTTGAATTCCCACCTATAAAACTCCCGAAACTTTCTGGTTATGCAATCTGGTGTTGGGGATACAGGGGAGCAATATATCTCACCCAAACTAACAATCCCTACATCCAGCTGTATCCATCCGTCAACACATAACCGAGAAACCTTCGGAAATCGTCTACCTCAACCTTCGAAAAGCATCCGTTATACGAGTCATGGCAATACTCCCGTACTCACCTCAGTACTGGGTTAGCGGGGTTATCTCACCAACAACTGCATAAAAGAGATTTTCGATGTCGGCGTACTAAACTCAGGTATTCCAGAACTGCAACGATAAAATTATGACGACAACACCTCGGGACACCTCCAGTAAAAAAAACCCTGCTGATGGGAGGCACCAAGACAATGTTGTCCTCATAAAACCATCGGAACGATTCTAAGATACCCGCGTGATCCTAAAATTTTTTTAGTGAAATTTGAGAAGAGAAGAGTCAAAACTCTACGTCAGGAGACCTCACCAGAGCGACGAAGGGACTGAGGAGTAAAAAGAATTCCTAACTCTCCGATATATATAATCCTAAATGACTCAAAACATTTTTATAGACACAACTCGGCCGCTAAAAACGATCAAGCAGTGGGGCTCCTAAGGTCGGGGAAGGCTCTGATTACCAACTTGTAACGCCGTCGATGCGGCTATATCTCCCACGTGTCGAAGCACGACTTAGAGGCATAACCGCATTGAAAGCAATGTCGCAAGTGAGGTAATCTTCACACAACCCATGTAATACATAAGGGAAAGAGATACATAGTTGGCTTACAATCGCCACTTCACACAATTACATGAATAAAGCATTACATCATCCAGATACAATCAAGGTCCGACTACGGAACCAAAATAAAAGAAGAACCCCAAATGCGACAAAGGTCCCCGATCGACCCCAACTGGGCTCCACTACTGATCAACTAGAACGAAACAACACAAAGGGGCAAGACCTTCATCGAGCTCCTCCTTGAGCTTGGTTGCGTCACCTGCTCGGTAACATAGGCACCTGCAAACTGGTTTTGGAAGTATCTGGTGAGCCACGAGGACTCAGCAATCCCATTACCATGGGTATCAAGACTAGCAAAGCTTAATGGGAAAGGAAAGGGTAAAATGGTGAGGCTGCAGCAGCGACTAAGCATGATATGGTGGCTAACCAACGCAAATAAGAGCGAGAAGAGAACAAGCGGAACGGTCGTGAAGCCAGCAATGATCAAGAGGTGATCCTGAACACCTACTTACGTCAAACATAACACAGAAACCGTGTTCACTTCCCGGACTCCGCCGAGAAGAGACCATCACGGCTACACACTCGGTTGATGCGTTTTAATTTGGATCTGGTGTCAAGTTGTCTACAACCGGACATTAACAAATTCCCATCTGCCACATAACCGCGGGCACGGCTCTCGAAAGTTTAAACCCTGCAGGGGTGTCCCAACTTAGCCCATGACAAGCTCTCGCGATCATCGAAGGAATAGACCTTCACCCAGGAAGACCCGATCAGTCTCGGAATCCCGGTACATCAAGACATTTCGACAATGGTAAAACAAGACCAGCAAAGCCGCCCGATGCGCCGACAATCCCGATAGGAGCTGCACATATCTTGTTCTCAGGGCAACACCGGATAAGCGAAGCGTACAGGTACCGACATAACCCAAGTTGCCAAGGGATGGTCCCGCACGGTGCTCTAGTTTGGACCAACGCTTAGACAAGCACTGGCCCTGGGGGGCTATAATAAAGATGACCCTCGAGATAGCGACTCCCAAGGGAAAAATAGGTGGTGGTGAGGCAAATGGTAAAAGTCAATGTTGGGCCTTGCTGGACAAGTTTTATTCAAAGCGAACTGTCAGGGGGGTCCCATAAATCACCCGACCGCGTAAGGAACGCAAAATCCAGGAACATAACACTGGTATGACGGAAACTAGGGCGGCAAGAGTGGAACAAAACACCAGGCATAAGGCCAAGCCTTCCACCCTTTACCAAGTATATAGATGCATTAATAATATAAGAGATATTGTGATATCCCCACATAAACCCTGTCCACCATGGAGAAATCTTCAACTTCACCTGCAGCTAGCAACGCTATAAGAGGGGCTGAGAAAAGCGGTAACATAGCCAAACAACGGTTTGCATAGGAAAGGTGTCAAAGGTTAGAGGTTCATGGCAAAATGGCATGGCTGGACAAACAGGTAATAGGTAGCGTAGCATAGCGAAAGAACGAGGCAACTAGCATAGCAATGATAGTAGTGAGATCCAAGGTAGCGGTCATCTTGCCTGCAAGGTTCTCAGAGTTGTCGAAGGCTTGATCCTCGTAGGCGTTCTCAACAGGTTCCTCGTTCACGTACTCGTCTCCCGGCTCTACCCAAAGCAAGAACACAAGCAACGGAACCACAATCAAACAAGGAACAATGCACAAGCAATATGATGCAATACATGACATGCTATGCGAGATGTGATATGCAATGCATATGTGTGCTCCGGAAGGAAAATGATGAAACGGGCATCAACTTGGCAAACCAAGTATGCCGCTGGAAAGATGAGATGATTTCGGTTGAAATCATATATAGATCACCGGAATCGGATGCACGGTTTGCAAATGACAAGCAAAACAAGAATGACGCAAATCTGCGTTTAACAGCCCGATGCTACTTAGCAAGCAACAAGAAACTATGCTACAGCGCCCCAACATAAAAACAAAGCATATGGCAGCGATCTACAGGAGATGCTTAACAAAAGAGGAACACTGAGCTACGGCTAAATCACATCATAACATGTTCAAACAAGCATGGTGAAAGTGCAAAAAATATCAGGTTCACAGACTTAGTGAAAATACTAACATGCCAGGAATTAACATCAGGAAGGCATGTTTAGAGCAAGCAAACAACATGCTAAAGGAACTTATAATAGCAAAACAAGGCATGACATGATTCTACTCAAAGCATATATCAATAGTCCCTTACTGACCATAAGCCAAAAAGGACTCTAAGAAATGATTGCACCCATGTAAACATAGCAAGTTTTATTACAGATTTCAGACTTAGCAGAAAAACTGGGCATGGCAAAAACAGATATCAAGTAGGCATGTTCATGAGCTCGATGCACTCACTACAGAGCACCTCATGATAAACTAAGCATACACCCATCAAGAAGACATGGCATAGAAGCTATACATGGCAAGAACAACATCATAACATACACGGATCAACTACAACGACGTCGTGAAAATTGAATCTCATGCAAACAATCTGCCTGGAAACATTTTCAAGCAAAAGTAGAGCACGAAAATGACATGCTAGACTACTCCATAAATGCCAACAAAGGCATGGATGGATAGAGCACATCCATATGTTCAAAACATCCTTACAGATCATGCTCAAAAGGGGCATAGATCTCTCTGTAACACATGAACATATGGCATAAAAATAACAGCAGGACAAGACTTAGTGAAAAACACTAAGTTCCTGAAATCAGCAACATCATCATCCCTACTTTGCATGCTTGTTCTAGTCAACACATAACTCACAAAAATACATGGCAAACACCCCTGGAAAGATGGCATGGCAAATTTGAACATTCATGTAGGACTCAAGTTCATAGGGTGCACACATAAATCATGGCAAAAATGACAAAAGAGCTCGTGCTGATAAGATTCTGGAACTAACGATCTGAAGCCCTCTTCCAACAGCATTTCGGGCATCAAGATGAGCTCAAATGCAAATGATGCAATGGAATGAAATGATGTACTCTTCGAGACGAACAATTTGACATGTTATACACCCAAAACGGAGCTACGGATGCAGAGATGTAATGCAATGAAAATGACATGAAAATAATAGAATTCTGGGACTTAGACGTTTTTTTACCCTCCGAAAAGTCAACCGGGACGAGACGGCGCGGACGGAGGGATCCGGGTGCAGCGGGGAGGCGTTTGGATGGTGGTGGTGGTGGATCTGATCCAGGCGCCGGATCCGGATCGGTGGCGGCGGCCGGCGACGACGGCGAAGTCGCCGGAGTTGGCGGGGACAACGGGAGGCGGCGAAGGGCGCGGCGACGGAGGGCGGAGGCCGGCGAGTGGTGCGGTGGCGGAGCTCGGCCGCGGTGGCGCGCGGCC
>NC_057813.1:420877052-420890254 GCF_018294505.1 Triticum aestivum | reverse complement strand
CGGGCCGGGGGCGGGCCCCGCGGGCCGGCGGCGGCGCTGGAGACAGGAGGGCCACGCGGCGCCCTCGGATTGGCCGCGGGAGGCGGAGATGCTGAGGTGGCGGCGCGCTATTGGCCGAGGTCAGGTGGCGGTGGTCGTGTCCGGCGGCGGGCGGACACGTCCGGTGGCGCGGAGGGAAGATTTAGGGTTTCGTCTGCGATTTGATCCGCGAATTTCGGGGGGAGGGGTTATATATAGGTAGAGGGAGCTAGGAGTGTCCAAATGAGGTGCGGTTTTCGGCCACGCGATCGTGATCGAACGGCCGAGAGCATTGAGGGGAGTTTGGTGGGTTTTGGGCCACTTTGGAAGGGGTGTTGGGCTGCAACAAAAGAAGGCTTCTGCGATTACCCGGTTAACCATTGGAGTACCAAACGACCTCCAAATGGCACGAAACTTGACAGGCGGTCTACCGGTGGTATACCAAGGCCGCTTGGCAAACCTCGGGCCATTCCGAGAAAGTTTAACACCCGCACACGAAAAGAGAGAAGAGGGAGACGCCGGAGGACATAGGAGCGCCGGATTGCAAAACAGACAACGGGGAAAATGCTCGGATGCATGAGACGAACATGTATGCAAAATGAAATGCACATGATGACATGATAAAATGCAAATGATGACATGGCAAAGTGCAACACGCAAGCAAATGACATGGCAACGACGACGAATAACTGACGGACACCTGGCGCAACGAATCCGGGGCGTTACAACAGTGCCCTATATTCTGATGCTGAGAGTGAACACGTGAACACGGTTTGGTAGAGGTAGCGGTGAGAGGCCATGTAGGAATACATGGTGGGTTGTCTCTCTGGAACCGTCCTTAAGCACTGAGTTCTGTGTATGTTGTCCAATGACTAGCTACTACCACACATTGGGTTCTGGTAACTCGGCCCCTCTCGACTTATTAACCAACTTGATCTTTGTCCAGGAGTCGCAACTATTTTCTGGTTTTATAGGTAGTGCTATTTTTCTACGAAGTGGCACCCGACAGGGTGGTCTTGGGACAGACTAGGCACACGTGGCCTGGTGTACCGAGTGGCACCCGGATGGTGGGCTCGGGAACCCTGCACACATCGTTTGGGGCCGTGAGATACACCCCGGCCGGATCTCCTTGCGGATGGAACCCGAATAGGCGATAAACCTGGGCTAGAGTCTTGTGTGGTTAGTTAGGTCGTGGCCGACACCCTCGCCAGGCTTCCGCTTGAAGGTTGCCGAGATACATGACGTGTACATGGCGGTAAGTGGCGAGAGCGTGTGTGAAGAAGTACACCCCAGCAAGGTTAACAGGATCTATTCGAATAGTCGGGTCCGCGGTTATGGACTTCTTGGATGCTTACGTGGTACATAGACAACTTGAAGTGGATACCCTAAAATGTTCAAGACAAGTGTGAGTGCTATGGATGGCCTTCTTGTAGGGAGAAGGGGATGAATCCATAGTAGTGTATTGTGTGGTGATTAGTGGACTCATGTGCGCCATCTCACCTCAAAGAAGTTTCTTGTAGTCGTAGAACAGGATAGCCACTGAGTCAAAGCTGGCTTGCTACAACTAAACCCCACATTACCTTCTTGATACAAGTACATGTATGATAGGATCTGATGTAAGTCTTGCTGAGTACCTTTGTACTCATGTTGCTTTATTTATGTTTTTACAGCAGAGACGTGGGTCTTCTAGATTCCGTGGGCTTCGACAAGTAGCTTGTACCTCAGCTACGATCTTGATCGGATGTTGTAGATAGTCAGGCTCTTTAGCCTTTTTCATTTGTAGATATCTGTACCCAGACATGTAATGCTTCCGCTTGTTGCTTGTTTGCTCTGAATGTTGGGTCATGTGACCCCTACTTATAATAAATGCTATGATGGATCTTCTGAGCCTTTATCTATATAAGTTGTTGAGTTATGTTGTGATGCCATGTTGTATAGCACATACTTGCATGTTATGCGTACGTGTAATGTGTATTGCTATGTGTGGGATCTTACAATCTAGTTGTTTATCCTTAGTAGCCTCTCTTACCGGGATATGTGTCCTAGTGCTTCCACTGAGCCCTGGTAGCTTGCTACTGCTCCAGAACATTTAGGCTGGCCGGCACGTGTGACACTCCAAAAATTTTAACCTTGTTTTATTAATTAAATTGTTGTCAGCAAACTTAAACTTTTATTTTCTGGATTTCCTTTTGATTTCAGAACCATTCCTTTCTCCATTATTATGGAGTTTTTACCCCGAGTGAAAACTTTTCAATCATTATTGGACTTATTTCCCCTCTCAAATAAAACAATTCTTTCATCAGTGGGATTATTTACATAATTATTTTTCCCTGAGCTTTATTTCTCTAAAATGGTTTTTCATAAGTTTCAGGGCCTCTTTTGCACTACAACCATTTGATAAATTTATTTAAAATTCCAACCAAAATTTGGAGATGTCATGTGATGTTTTTAAATCACTTTTATGCAAAAATATCTTCTGTTCATTGGAGATTTTGAGCTCTACACCAAGTTTTCAAATCTGGTCCAATTGCAATTTTGCACTACAACCTATTTAAATATTTCTTTAAAACTTCTACCAAAAATAGGGGAGGTCAGCAGGAGCATATTATTCAACTTTGTGCAAAAACCCAGTGATGTTCTTTGAAAAATTTGAGTGAATCATCCTCATTTTCATTCTGGCCCAGTTGGGTGTTTTCTACTACATCCCTAATTACTTGTGCTCTAGTGACCATGAGCTTTCTCCTGCTTGTAGACCACCCTACCAAACCCTTAAGTCCAGGAGAAGGGACCCATTGCAGGATTTTAAGGGCTTCCAAACATGCCTTTTTCTTTCTGTCCAAAACTGAAGATTTGCAAAACTTGCACTAGCAAGTTTCTGTTTCTGCCAAACCATCCCTACTACCCTTTGTTGCATCTAAAGAGACACCAGCCTAGAGACTTTGGCCACCCCAAGAAATGCCTAGGTGCATGTGGCATTTTGTTAAGCACCTGGTGTGCATGGCCAGATTTGGCATAAGTTTTAGTTTACACTGTGAACTTGATCCACTGACCCAGCAACCTTGTCCACTAAACTCCTAGCTACTCCTAACCTAGGTCTGCTAATTGACAGTCTCACCCAAGCCCTGTAGCATGCATTGGCATTTCGTCAAGCAGCTAATTTTCGTGCTCTGGGCGCACCCAGAGCGCACGTTTTGCACGCACGTGCACCGAGCCGCCGCGTCTCGCTGCCGCCCACACCGCGCCCAATCTGGCCCTTGGCCTCTCGCAGCCAGCACGACCATCTCCTCCTGCATCGCAGAACCACCCCGACCACCCCTGGCACCACAGAGCACCACTGTCAGGTCGGCCGTGGCGGCTAGCTGACGGCCGCAGCAGGCCCCGGCCATGTCGGCGCCACCCGAGCCATCCCAGTGCGCCAGCTACCCCGTGGAACAGTCCAAGCTTATCCTCTCACTCGTCTGCAAGCGCTCGTCGCCGCCACGATGCCCTGCAAGCTACAGAACGGCGGTCGCCGACATCCTTATCCACCACCGCGGAACCAACCTCGTTGCGCTATAAAAGGGGGCCCCCGGGCTCGTCCAGCCACTCAGGCAGCCTCAAGCCACCCTCATAGCACCCCCACAGCCAGCCATCATCGGGGAAGGGCCTTCTCCCCTGTCTCCGGCCGGTTCGGCCGCCGCCACACTCCGGTCCGTTTCGTCGCAACCTAGGCCCCTCCCGTCAATCCAGCGCCACCACCCGACTCCACGTGATCGTGCAGAGCCGCCCATCACCTCGGCCCCGACCGGGAGCCACCATAGCCCAGAACCCCAATCCCTTCCGAAGCCATCTCCGCCGTGAAGCCCGTCACCGGCGACTCCGTCCACATCAGCGACCATGGAGGGTACCCACGGGTTTGCCTCGACCACCTGAGCACACCCATGTGCTCAGATCCCCGAGGGATGCCACCGTTTGCCGGCAAGCCTCGCCGGAGCTCCGCCTCTGTTCGGTCGGAGGGGACGATGCGCGCGTGGACTGGTCAAACCGGACCAGTGGGCCAGGTGGGCCCACTGTCAGTGACCCAGCCCCGCTCCACGCAGGCGTAAGTGGAGGCGTATTCACAGAGTCAGTGTTCGACGTGTACATTTCGAAACGTTTTCTTTTCTTTTTCTGTTTTATTTAAAAACCAGAAAAATTGACTAAACTTTGACTGGCTATATCTTTTTAAATAAAACTCCAAATGAGTTGATTCTTTTTCCTACCTCTCTAAAATTTAGTCTAGTTTATTTTAAGATTTAGTTGAAAAAATTTCAGACAACTTTCTTGCACTGTTTTGAAATTTTGCTTTAATTTGAATAATTTCAAAATTAGGTTTTTGAAGAAGAAGGCAATTTTCAAATATGCACCCCCACTTGCATACCCTTGAAGGCAAGCATTCTGAACCCTGGCATAATATTTTTGTGTGTTGGTTGACACGATTATAACACCACCTTAATACGGAGAACTCGTTATTTATGTGGTGACGCGATCATTTGCATGAATGCATATTGGAGATTTCCTTGCTGTTGGAAATGGATATACTTGTGAAGGTAATCGTCCTCGTATGCCTTGCATGCATGCCGGAAAGAAGCCCGGGGAAACCTCTGCCTTGGGTAGGCGTGAGCTTGTCTCCGGTCTCCATCGGGACGGTTATGTCCGGCATGGCATAGTGAGGTATAATGAGTGGTGATTTTGTTGGTTGGAATATATATTGGTTACACATATCATGCAGGGAATACTTAAACCTCCTGAGTCGACCGTAGATCGAGTCTTGTTCCAGCAACCTCCATTCTTGTTTTCGTGCTACCACTCGTCCCTGCCGCAGGTAGGGTACGGTTCAGTAAGTTGTCAACCCCTTTCTAGCACACACCGTACAGAGAAGCCACGGTGGAAGATACCGACTGCAGCCGGTAGGCAGGCCACCTGGTCTGAGGGCATGGGTGTTTCCGGTTGGGACCGAGAGGGGGGCACCCCTTAGAGCGCGCGACATAAATTTGATCCCATGCTACGCGAGGTTGTAGCCTCCCCACTTAGAGTTTTACTTGACATGTGTCGTGGGTGATTCCAGACACCGGTATGTTAAGCTGGTGTGTGCAAGTCAGGTGTGTTTTCAACTAAAAGACCGTAGACGGAATTAGTCCCGATGGACTAAAAGAATCCGTTACTCGTGGGTAAAGAGTACACCCTCTGCAGAGACTAAATCTATTCGAATAGCCGTGTCCATGGTTAAGGACTACAGTCTGGGTTGGGTCAAGTGTCAGTCTTAGTGTCGGTCTTCGAAGGAGAAACTACTAAACCAGAACATGGATCATGACCGGTGACTTATGATGATTGGGATTATTATTGTTATGGACTAATACTTTATATTATTGGATTTATTGAGTGTCGCTGGGAAAGTTCTACCTCCTGGATATTCACTATGAATATTTTTTTCTTACACTCCCTTTATGTGGTGTCGCTCAGACGACGGACTGTGGCATGCTTATTATTTACTTTATAAGCCCTTTATGTGGTGTCGCTCAGATGCCCGACTGTGGCATGCTTATTATTTACTTTATAAGCCCTTTATGTGGTGTCGCACAGACACCCGACTGCGGCACGTTTGTTACTTATTTCACTTATGAGCCCTTTCTGTGGTGTCGCTCAGACGCCCGACTGAGGCATGCTTGTTATTTACTATCCTTTCGAGACGTCGCTTCAGACATCTGATCGGTGCATCTTATTACTACGCCGTTATTTTGTATTCATGTTGCACATAAATAACCTACTTGCGTGCATCAGGGATTTTTTTATGACTGAAGTTGCGATCATAGAATATTTCAAAGCATGATTATCATTTGTTATATTATACCCGTGTTCATAATGTTTGCGAGTACATTCAAAGTACTCACTGGCTTGTCCCTGGCTATTGTCTTGGCCAGATTACTTTCTTGGAGAGGAGCGTTGCGATGACAACCCCGGAACCTACGCAATGGTGATAGCAGCTTCGCAAAGGTAGGAGTTAACCTGGTCAGCTGTTCCTGCGGGAAATGGAGTCCCATAGACACTGATGATCCACAAACCGCTTCTGCCATCAACCACTAGAACCATTTGTCGTGCTCATAGGCCAGAATGGTCTTGTACTACATATTTTGTATTTCACTTGGAATTTCTGTATCAAGTTGGTGCCTCATCAGCTAACAGTAATCCTGGGGATGGTGAGCACAAGGGCTAGTTTCTCGAAATTAATACCCGGAAAACCGGTCGTGACAAACTTTGTATCAGAGCCAAGGTGACCATTGGCTAATCCTATCTCAGCCAGGTCAATAAACCTAGGTTAAACAAACCACCAGACCTTAACCTAACCCCGTCCAAGCTTCTCGCACAAGATAGCCACACAATGACCCTGACACCTTTGGCAGTCGGTGCCAAACCTATCAGCCTAGCCTGTCGATCACGCGCCAGTGACCGATACATAAATTGTCTTATTTGCAAGCGTGCGAAGGAAGACTCCATCCCCTTTTTCTATAAAAAGGGCACACTAGCCTCAACACAGCACAACACAAACTCTTTCCCCAGACTGAGCTATAATGCCTGGCCCCGTCGTGCACAATGAGACCATAGCAACCAACCTTGGAGGTTTTGTGACCGTACTCGCAAACCTCACCCGTCGTGCCTTTGCATTAGAAGAGCCCCCGGAATACGTTGTGTAGCAAGGACCCATGAGCGGTGAAAGCCGTCAATTCTGGGCCACCGTGCACGTCTATGGTAGGGGTCTATCGCCAGAACGCCCCTATAGGTTCACCGGAAGGACAACTTCCTTTGAGCCACAAGCCATCCAACTAGCTGCTCGAGAGGCTGTAGTTCAACTCCGGCATTTGTCGCCCAGAGTTAACTGTCGCTCGTTCTACTACTACCCCAGCCGTGACAGGTATGGTAGGCCACCCCAGGTTGCCAACGGAGATCATGAGACGGATCCTGCTTTGTTGCATCTAGTGTGCTATGTAAGTGCGCTAGAGGATCTGTTCGATCAAATCACCCTTGATCTGATCGCACCTCGTGGAGAACTGATCCGCCGAGCCCCGGCAAGAGGAGAAGATGAGCCCAACACCAACAACCCAGTCGTGTTTTCAGGCAACCAATCGAGTCATTGAGGTCTGCCCCAGTCATTAACCAAAACACCTTGATGACCCTAGAAGTGCTTCGTCGCCTTTTGGGAACACGCTCCAACGGGATTGTGGCCAACAATCCCCGAGATGGTCGTCATCGCTACCTTGACCCTGCAGTTCCTCAACCCCCTCCAGCTAATCCTGATGGTGAGAACCATGGAGAAACCTCAACGTCCGCAAGGCACGCCCGCTTAGATATTAACGAGGTAGACTGAGTCACTCGAGTAGTACCGAGTCTTAGTATGTCCATGCCCTGTAATTGTGTGATCCTGTATCGCCGTAAGTAAATGTTGTTGCTTGTGCGCCCCTGTTTTTCATAGTAGCCATGCATAAGTATGTTGGTGTGCGATTGCTCTTTTTATTCCGGGCCTAGCCACCAAAAACCAACCTCGACGACACAAAGTTTGTGCTATGAGTAAACTTTTTAGTTTTAATTGACAGGAAAAATATTTTCAAAGACAACTCTTAACAAATCTCGAGGATGAGATTTTTCTTAAGGGGGTAGTGTTGTGACACCCCAAAAATTTTAACCTTGTTTTATTAATTAAATTTTTGTCAGGAAACTTAAACTTTTATTTTCTGGATTTCCTTTTGATTTCAGAACCATTCCTTTCTCCATTATTATGGAGTTTTTACCCCAAGTGAAAACTTGTCAATCATTATTGGACTTATTTCCCCTTTCAAATAAAACAATTCTTTTATTAGTGGGATTATTTACATAATTATTTTTCCCTGAGCTTTATTTCTCTAAAATGGTTTTTTCATAAGTTTCAGGGCCTCTTTTGCACTATAACCATTTGATAATTTTTTTAAAATTCCAACCAAAATTTGGAGATGTCATGTGATGTTTTTAAATCACTTTTATGCAAAAATATCTTCTGTTCTTTGGAGATTTTGAGCTCTACACCAAGTTTTCAAATCTGGTCCAGTGGCAATTTTGCACTACAACCTATTTAAATATTTCTTTAAAACTTCTACCAAAATTAGGGGAGGTCAGTAGGAGCATATTATTCAGCTTTATGCAAAAACCCAGTGATGTTCTTTGAAAAATTTGAGTGAATCATCCTCATTTTCATTCTGGCCCAGTTGGGTGTTTTCTACTACATCCCTAAATATTTGTGCTCTAGTGACCATGAGCTTTTTCCTGCTTGTAGACCACCCTACCAAACCCTTAAGTCCAGGAGAAGGGACCCATTGGAGGATTTGAAGTGCTTGCAAATATGCCTTTTTCTTTCTGTCCAAAACTGAAGATTTGCAAAACTTGCACTAGCAAGTTTCTTTTTCTGCCAAACCACCCCTACTACCCTTTGTTGCATATAAAGAGACACCAGCCTGGTGACTTTGGCCACCCCAACAAATTCCTAGGTGCATGTGGCATTCTGTCAAGCACTTGGTGTGCATGGCCAGATTTGGCTTAAGTTTTAGTTTACACTGTGAACTTGATCCACTGACCCAACAACCTTGTCCACTAAACTCCTAGCTAATCCTAACCTAGGTCTGCTAATTGCCAGCCTCACCCAAGCCCTGTAGCATGCATTGAATTTCATCGAGCAGCTAATGTGCATGCTCTGGGTGCGCCCAGAGTGCACGTTTTGCACGCGCGTGCACCGAGCCGCCGCGTCTCGCTGCCGCCCACCCCGCGCCCGTTCTGGCCCTTGGCCTCTCGCAGCCAGCACGGCCGCCTCCTCCTGCACCGCAGAACCACGCTGACCACCCCTGGCACCCCACAGCGCCACCATCAGGTCGGCCGTGGCGGCTAGCTGACGGCCAGAGCAGGCCTCGGCCGTGTCGGCGCCGCCCAAGCCACCCCAGCGCGCCAGCTGCCCCTTGGAACAGTCCAAGCTTATCCTCTCGCTCGTCTACAAGCGCTCGTCGCCGCCATGATGCCCTGCAAGCTACAGAACGGCGGTCGCCGGCATCCTTATCCATCACCGCGGAACCGACCTCGTTGCGCTATAAAAGGAGGCCCCCGGGCTCGTCCAGCCACTCAGGCAGCCTCAGGCCACCCCCATAGCACCCCCACAGCCAGCCATCATCGGGGAAGGGCCTTCTCCCCCGTCTTCGGCCTGTTCGGCCACCGCCACACTCCGGTCCGTTTCGTCACAACCAAGGCCCCTCCCGTCAATCCAGCGCCACCACCCGACTCCACGTGATCGTGCGGAGCCGCCCATCACGTCAGCCCCGACCGGGAGCCACCATAGCCCAGAACCCCAATCCCTCCCGAAGCCATCTCCGCCGCGAAGCCCGTCGCCGGCGACTCCGTCCACATCGGCGACCATGGCGGGTACCCACGGGTTCGCCTCAACCACCTGAGCACACCCATGTGCTCAGATCCCCGAGGGATGCCTCCGTTCGCCGGCGAGCCTCGCCGGAGCTCCGCCTCTGTTCGGTCGAAGGGGACGACGCGCGCGTGGACTGGTCAAACCTGACCAGTGGGCCAGGCGGGCCCATTTTCAATGACCCAGCGCCGGTCCACGCAGGTGTAAGTGGAGGCGTATTCACAGAGTACGTGTTCGACGTGTACATTTCGAAACATTTTCTTTTCTTTTTTCTGTTTTATTTAGAAACCAGAAAAAATGACTGAACTTTGACTGGCTATATCTTTTTAAATAAAACTCCAAATGAGTTGATTCTTTTTCCTACCTCTCTCAAATTTAGTCTAGTGTATTTTAAGATTTATTTGAACAAATTTAGACAACTTTCTTGCACTGTTTTGAAACTATGCGTTAATTTGAATAATTACAAAAATAGGTTTTGAAGAAGAAGGCAATTTTCAAATATGCACCCCCACTTGCATACCCTTGAAGGCAAGCATTCTGAACCCTGGCATAATATTTTTGTGTGTTGGTTGACACGATTATAACACCGCCTTAATACAGAGAACTCGTTATTTATGTGGTGACGTGATCATTTGCATGAATGCATATTGGAGATTTCCTTGCTGTTGGAAATGGATATACTTGTGAAGGTAATCGTCCTCGTATGCCTTGCATGCATGCCGGAAAGAAGCCCGGGGAAACTTCTGCCTTGGGTAGGCGTGAGCTTGTCTCCGTTCTCCGTCGGGACGGTTATGTCCGGTATGGCATAGTGAGGTATAATGAGTGGTGATTTTGTTGGTTGAAATATATATTGGTTACACATATCATGCAGGGAATACTTAAACCTCCTGAGTCGACCGTAGATCGAGTTTTGTTCCAGTAACCCCCATACTTGTTTTCGTGCAACCACTCGTCCTTGCTGCAGGTAGGGTATGGTTCAGTAAGTTGTGAACCCCTTTCTAGCACACACCGTACAGAGAGGCCACAGTGGAAGATACTGACTGCAGCCGGTAGGAAGGCCACCTGGTCCGGGGGCATGGGTGTTTCCGGTTGGGACCGAGAGGGGGGCACCCCTTAGAGCGCGCGACATAAATTTGATCCCATGCTACGCGAGGTTGTAGCCTCCCCACTTAGAGTTTTACTTGACATGTGTCGTGGGTGATTCCAGACACCGGTATGTTAAGCTGGTGTGTGCAAGTCAGGTGTGTTTTCAACTAAAATACCGTAGACAGAATTAGTCCCGATGGACTAAAGGAATCCGTTACTCGTGGGTAAAGAGTACACCCTCTGCAGAGATTAAATCTATTCGAATAGCCGTGTCCATGGTTAAGGACTACAGTCTGGGTTGGGTCAAGTGTCAGTCTTAGTGTCGGTCTTCGGAGGAGAAACTACTAAACCAGAACATGGATCATGACCGGTGACTTATGATGATTGGAATTTTATTGTTATGGACTAGTACTTTATATTATTGGATTTATTGAGTATCCCTGGGAATGTTCTACCTCCTGGATATTCACTGTGATTATTTTTTTCTTACACGCCCTTTATGTGGTGTCGCTCAGACGCCCGACTGTGGCATGCTTATTATTTACTTTATAAGCCCTTTATGTGGTGTCGCTCAGACGCCCGACTGTGGCATGCTTATTATTTACTTTATAAGCCCTTTATGTGGTGTCGCTCAGACGCCCGACTGTGGCATGCTTATTATTTACTTTATAAGCCCTTTATGTGGTGTCGCACAGACGCCCGACTGCGGCACGTTTGTTACTTATTTCACTTATGAGCCCTTTCTGTGGTGTCGCTCAGACGCCCGACTGAGGCATGCTTGTTATTTACTATCCTTTAGAGACGTCGCTTCAGACATCCAATTGGTGCATCTTATTACTACACAGTTATTTTGTATTCGTGTTGCACATAAATAACCTGCTTGCATGCATCAGCGATTTTTTTTATGACTGACGTTGCGGTCATAGAATATTTCAAAGCATGATTATCGTTTGTTATATTATACCCGTGTTCATAATGTTTGCGAGTACATTCAAAGTACTCACTGGCTTGTCCTTGGCTATTGTCTTGGACAGATTACTTGCTTGGAGAGGAGCGTTGCGATGACAACCCCGGAACCTACGCAATGGTGATAGCAGCTTCGCGAAGATAGGAGTTAACCTGGTCAGCTGTTCTTCGGGAAATGGAGTCCCATAGACACTGATGATCCACAAACCGCTTCCGCCATCAACCACTAGAAACCATTTGTCGTGCTCATAGGCCAGAATGGTCTTGTACTACATATTTTGTATTTCGCTTGGAATTTCTGTATCAAGTTGGTGCCTCATCAGCTAACAGTAATCCTGGGGCTGGTGAGCACAAGGGCCAGTTTCTGGAAATTAATACCCGGAAAACCGATCGTGACAGCACTTGTACTTCTTCGTTCCTGTGTCTGTCCCTTCGGGGAAATGTCACGCGGTGTCTACCGGAGTCCTGTTAGCCTGCTACAGCCCGGTTTACAGGAGCCCTGCTGGCCCAGTTGCTACAGC
Organism: Triticum aestivum; assembly: GCF_018294505.1. NCBI lineage: Eukaryota > Viridiplantae > Streptophyta > Magnoliopsida > Poales > Poaceae > Triticum > Triticum aestivum. Next base: position 420,878,218 of record NC_057813.1, on the reverse strand, counting down.
CTGGATTCACTCGCTGATGACCGACACGTTCGATGCTGGGTCATGTATGCCTGTCCCTGTAAGTTAGTGCCACTTCGGGTTCACGACTAGCCATGTCAGCCCAGGTTCTTTGTCATATGGATGCTAGCGACACTATCAAATACGTGTGCCAAAAGGCACAAATGGTCCCGGGCATTGTAAGGCGACACCCGTGGGATTACCGTGCATGAGGCCGCAAAGTGATATGAGGTGTTACATGCTAGATCGGTGTGGCATAGAATCGGGGTCCTGACAGCGAGCGAAACACCCACTGGGCCAGCTGGCGGAAACCGGCGAAGCCGGCTTGGCGAGCAGCCGATCATGAGTTATGTTAATGGTGGCGGGACCGGGTTGGCCAATCCGGCGGACCCGACTTAATATTTCTCAACGTGTTGGTGCTTCGGCCCATGATTCTTTCGGGCTAATAGCCAAAGCCGGTTCTGTGGCGTAGGGTGAAGTGTAGGGCCGAGGCAACAGGAACGCGGCGAGATCTACTAATGAGGCGGGTGATGGTCAAGCCGGCCAGCTCCCGAGCCCCCGGGTTGAGCGAGTGAACCCGATGGTGGGGTTTTTTAAAAAAAATTGCACAGATGTGTGGAGCACATAAACTTAGCTGGAAAGTGCATCCCCCGAGCATCGTTTGGGGACCGCATAGTTTTTCATGCGGTTACAAAAGGTAGTAATACATATGTACACATAGCTAACTATAAAACGGGTGGAGGAGCTCTGCATTCCACAGTCGAATTTTCCACTACTAGGCAAAGGGTTATAGATAATATGGACACTAATGGCGCACCACACATGTGGTGCGCCACTACTATATACTAATGGCGCATCATGTGTTGGTGCGCCACTACTAACAATTTTTTTCTCAAAACGAGTAATGGCACACCAGGGGATAGTGCGCCATTACTAGTAATGGCGCTCCACACCCTCGGTGCACCACTACTAATTTTTTTCGAATTTTTTCTATTTTTTTCATTTTTTTTCAAAACTAGTAATGGCGAACCAGGGTATAGTGCGCCATTACTAGTTAAACTAGTAATGGCGCACCACACCCTCGGTGCGCCACTAATTTTTTTCAATTTTTTTTATTTTTTTCAAGACTAGTAATGGCGCACCGTGGGTGTGGTGCGCCATTACCAGTT
>NC_057813.1:420864781-420876692 GCF_018294505.1 Triticum aestivum | reverse complement strand
TTTTCAAAAAACTAAAAGAAAATGATGGAAATGTCAAAAAAATTAAAGAAAATAAGTTTCCCATGTGATATGTGGTCTACTTGTTGGGAACATTTACAAATATGAATTTCGACTTTATTTGCAAAATGTTTCTGGAATTTGTAAAATGGGCATAACTTTTGCATACGAACTCGGATTAAAAAGTTTTTTATATGAAAAATCATCTACTCGAAAAGTTACATCCTAATTTAACAGAGGGGCAACCCGGTTAAACATTTTCAAAATCCTCAAAAACCTAACAGAAAAAAGTTACGGTGCTTTTAGGATCTAGAGGGGAAAACGGAGAAAATTCAAACTTACTAGTAGTGCACCATTTGCTAGGTGCGCCACTAGTAACAGAAAAAAAATTGGTTTCGATTTTTTTTTGGAATTTTTTTTCAAAAAATGATACGTAATATGACCGGCAAGTTTGAAATATTTTTCAAAATTTCATCATTCTCATGAATATGAACAAAGTCCTAGACATCAACAAGATTTAATAGGATTGACATGATAGATATATCAACAAGTGCCTGTTAAGTGAGGTGGTGCTGGGTTGGATAGAATTGCAAAGTTAAGCATGCTCGGGCTGGACTAGCGTGAGGATGGGTGACCTTCCGGGAAGTTTGACCACTTAGTGCAATTTGACTTGAGATTAAGCATATTGACCCGAGATTAAGCCATAGTGACCCGATATTAAGAAAAAACGAAAAAAAATTTGAAAAAAAAATTCTGAATTTTTTTTGAAAAAAATTGTTAGTAATGGCACACTTCTATGTGGTGCGGCATTACTAAGTTAGATAGTAATGGCGCACCGTGTGATATACTAATGGCGCACTACCGGGTGCGCCATTAGTATTTAATTCTAATGGCGTGATGCTAGTGGCGCACCTGTAGTGCGCCATTAGTAGCCAAAACAGGTGCGCCACTAGTAGGCCTTTTCCTAGTAGTGGTCTCTTCGCCGGCGGTGTCTCTCTTGCACTTGTTCGACTTGCGGGCATCAATGATGTAGTAGGCGTTGTGGTCGCACAGGGATTTGCTGATGATGAAGGGGCCCTCCCATGGGGAGGCCAACTTGTGCTGGCCGGCTTGTTGCTGGACAAGCCAGAGGACGAGGTCTCCCTTGCGGAAAGTGAGTGGTTTTATCTCCTTGTTGTGGTAGATCCTTAGTCCTTGGTGATTGATGGCGGATCGGCTGAGTGCCAAAAGGCATGTTTCTTCGAGTAGGTCGACTCCGTCTTCACGGGCCTCCTTGGCTTCGGCTTCGGTGTACATTGCCACTCACGGTTAGTAGAACTCGATGTCAGTTGGGATGACGGCTTCTGCTTCGTAGACAAGGAAGAACGTGGTGAACCGATTCGACCGGTTTGGCGTTATGCGGAGGCTCTAGAGGACGGCCAGCAGCTCGTCAAGCCAGCTGCCAGGTGAACGGACAAGTGGCTCAACAAACCGCGGCTTGATGCCGGATAGGATGGGGCTGTTGGCCTGCTCGACCTAGTCGTTGGACTGACGGTGGGCCACGGAGGCCAGGTCGAGGGGGATGCTGGAGACGGGGCAATACTACGTGAGCGCGCCCTTGGCAAAGTTGGTGTCGTTGTCCGTGATGGTGCTGTGCGGGTGAAAGTCAACTATCCTTGGGTGGTTTTTGTAATTATTAACAACATATAGCTCATTGAATTGATGCTATTTCAAGATGAATATTTCAGGAAAGTTCAATGATTGGCATGGCATGGATTAGGAATGTGGACCCCACAAAATGCTAAGGATTGGCTCAAGCTCTACAGCTCAATACTCTACATCTTACTTTTAATGATCCAAGATCACATTGAGTCCATAGGAAAAGCCAATACTATTAAAAGGGGATGAGGTGTTGCTTAATGGCTTGCTTGCTCAAGATGCTTAGTGATATGCTCCAAAGCCTCAACCACTTTCTCATATCCACATATGTCCCAAACTAAAACTCAAACTCGGCCCCACCGATTTGATCTATCTGGCACCACCGAGTTCATTTCACATAGCCACTGGTAGAAACCCTTGCCAGTACGGTTTCACCGATAGGGATCTCGGTCTCACCGAGATGGGATTGCAAACTCTCTGTTTCCCTTCATAACATTTCGGTCTAACCGAGATGAGCGATCGGTCCAACCGAGTTCGCAATGCAAACTCTTTGTTTCCCCTTTGTAATGTTTTGGTCTCACCGAGATGAGCGAATCGTTCCCACCGAGTTTGCCTGACCAACTCTCTGGTTAGATTATTACCAAAGTCGGTCCCAGCGAGTTTGTGTAATCGGTCTCACCGAGATTACGTTATGCCCTAACCCTAAAGAAATCAGTCCCACCGAGTTAACATGTCAGTCCTACCGAAATGCCTAACGGTCACATTATGAACTAAATCGGTCCGACCGAGTTTTCTGATTTGGTCTCACCGAGTTTGGTAAATTGTGTGTAACGGTTAGATTTTGTGTGGAGGCTATATATACCCCTTCACACTCTCTTCATTCATGGAGAAAGCCATCAAAACATGCCTACGCTTCCAACATTCATTTTTTAGAGAGAACCACCTACTTATGTGTTGAGGTCAAGATATTCCATTCCAACCTCATAAATCCTGATCTCTAGCCTTCCCCAAGTTGCTTTCCACTCAAAACATCTTTCCACCAAATCCAATCCTATGAGAGAGAGTTGAGTGTTGGGGAGACTACCATTTGAAGCACAAGAGCAAGGAGTTCATCGTCAACACACCATCTATTACCTTTTGGAGAGGGGTGTCTCCTAAATTGGTTAGGTGTCACTTGGGAGCCTCCGTCAAGATTGTGGAGTTGAACCAAGGAGTTTGTATGGGCAAGGAGATCGCTTACTTCGTGAAGATGTACCCTAGTGAGGCAAGTCCTACGTGGGCGATGGCCATGGTTGGATAGACAAGTTGCTTCTTCGTGGACCCTTCGTGGGTGGAGCCCTCCGTGGATTCGCGCAGCCGTTACGCTTTGTGGGTTGAAGTCTTCATCAACATGGATGTACGATAGCACCACCTATCGGAACCATGGATAAAAAATCTCCATGTCTACATTGCGTTTGCTCCCTCAAACTCCTCTCTTTTACCTTCATGTGCAATGTTTTACATTCCACTACTATACTTTTAGAATTGCATGTGTAGGGTTATTGCTTGACTTGTGTAAAGTTGCTAAAATCTGCCAAGACATAAAATTAGTAAAAGGCTAGATTTTTATTTGGTCAAGTTGTCTAATCACCTCCCTCTAGACATACTTTCGATCCTACAAGTGGTATCAGAGCTACGGTCTCCATTTGCCTTGATTTACAGTGATCATAGGCTTGGTTTCACAACCTAAGAGAGTATGGCATCTAGCGAGGGAAATTACCACTGTAGAGGTCCTTACTTTGATGGTACTAATTTTGCTAGTTGGAAGCATAAGACGGAAATGCATATTCTTGGACATAACACCGCCGTTTGGGCTATAGTGTGTATTGGCTTGCAAGGTGAGTTCTTCGATGGGAGAAAATTGAACCTTGAAGCTACCGCGGAAGAGTTGAAGATGCTGCAATACAACACTCAAGCTTGTGATATTCTTTTCAACGGACTGTGTCCCGAATAATTTAAGAAAATCAGCCGTCTTGAGAATGCAAAGGATATTTGGGTACTTTGATTGATATGCACGAAGGTACTGACTCCGACAAGGAATCCAAATTGGATGTGCTTCAAAGTCAGCTTGACAAGTTCAAAATGAAGGATGGTGAAGGTGTTGCTGAAATATACTCTAGGCTTGCTCTCATCACAAATGATTGCCGGCTTAGGAAGTGAAGAGATGACCGATAGATTCATCATCAAGAAGATACTAAGAGCCTTGGATGGAAAATATGATGTTGTGTGCACATTGATCCAAATGATGCCCAAATAAAAAGATCTCAAGCCAACAGAAGTCATTGGAAGAATTGTTTCTCATGAGATGTCACTCAAGGATAAAGAAGAGCTTCACAACAAGCCAAGTGGTGCTTACAAAGCCTCATGTGATGCTCCTACATCATCAAGTGAGAAACAAACCTTCAATGAAGAATTGAGCCTAATGGTGAAGAACTTCAACAATTTCTACAAGAGTAGAAGCAAGGAAAGAAGTTCCAAGTCAAGGTCCTACAATGACAAAAGATCTTCAAGTCGTGAACGTAATTGCTACAACTGTGGAAGACCCTGACACTACTCCAATGAGTGTACGACTCCCTACAAAAGAAGAGAAGATTCACCTAAAATAAGAAGTAGAAGAGAAGAATCACCACCAAGAGAGAGAGAGAGAAGGAGTAGAGATGATTGTTATGAATGAAGAACCTCCCGGAGAAGCAAGGATTCGGAAAGGAAGGACAAATCATCAAAGAGGTACACAATACAAAGACATCAAGCTCACGTTGGTGAATGGGTATCCGGTTCCTATTCCGACCATCACTCTGAAAGAAGTTATCACTCTGACTCTGAATATACTCAAGATGAAGGTCTTGCCGGTCTAGCACTCGTGTCAGCCAACTCGTATGACATATTTGACTCACCAAATGAAGGAATTGGAAGATGGTTCATGGCTAAAGGCCCAAAGGTATCACACCCTGAGTATGTTAATTTCAATAGTGATGAAGATGATTTGCTAGGTGATGATGATTTACTTGTTGATAACTCTAGTTATGAAAACTATGATGAATTTGCTATTAATCATGCTAATCAAGATAAAACGAATGACGATCATAAGAAGGAGATTGATCGTCTAACTAAATAACTAAATACTCTTAAGTTAGCTCATGAAACTACCTTGGAAGATCATGGAGAACTTTTAAAGACTCATGAGAAGCTACGCTTTGAAAATCTCAACCTAGAGCAAGAGCATGAGTTTCTAAAGGCAATCAATGATGATCTTCGCAAGAAAAGTTCTTCTTACGTTGCCAAGTGTTTACTCTTGTGTACTTACATGCCACAAGTTAAATCTAGCAACAAAAGTAAGAAAGATTCTTCTTCTAGTCGTAACAATAATCATGCTAAATCCAAAGTTGTTGCTTCTAGTAGTTCTCTTGATTCCACTAATGATTCTCTTAGCCAAGTTACACTTGAGCAAGAAAATAGCTTATTGAAGGGAATTATAGAGAAAGGTGTTTACAAGTGCCTTGCCAGAAGTAAGCAATTTGAGGAAATTGTATGCAAGCAAGGAAGGCATCGGAAGAACCAAGGTGTTGGTTTTGAACGAAAGTTCAATGCCAATGGAGATGAATGGGAAGAAGATAAATACCCCAAGACAAAGTTTGTTCCTCAACCAGAGAAGTATGATCCTACTTCTTGCCAAGGGACACAAGCTCAAGATGATCTTCCACCACAAGACTACAAGAAAAAAGTCAAGGATAGGCTTCAAGAGGAGATTGATGCATTTGAAGAAATTCCCAAGGCCTTGGTCAAGTGGGTTCCCAAGACTACATCAAGTTCTACTTCATCAAGTATGACTACAACCCCAAGGATTCCCATCAAGATGATGTGGATTCCGAAGAAGAAGAACTAGAGAGTCTTGAGGGTTACTCTACCAACACACTTCACTCATATCATTTTGGCAAGAACAAGTGCAAATAACTTCCACATCTTGCACTAGTTCAAGGAGTCACAAACCCTCTTGTTAGTAGGATAAGGGACAAGGTAACCTAATGCTTTCATGGACATCATCTTGTGTGTACATCATTCTATATCTATGGATATCCTTGCTTGTTCCTTGTGGGACTAACTCATGCAGGTATTGAAAGTGCAACTCAGTTCACTGGATTGCTCTAAATGATCTACATCAACATTGAGCATCCACATCTTCAACACCTACATGAAGTCATCATCGACAAAACCCAAGGTTAGTTCATCCCTATTAGGGGGGTATCACATCTAGGGGGAGCTTTACTCTAAGAATTTAGCTAAAGCAACAATAACAGTGTGAACACAACAATGCTTTATGTAAAAGTGGTAACCCCACTTCTGCTCAAAACGATGAGTATGACCTATGATCAAATGTTCTCATTTGACTCCGAAGTCAATATACTCATATATAGATGACCTAGTCATCGCAAATTGCTTAATAGATGCTAGAGTGTTTGTGCATGCTTTGCCACATATTTCATTTGCCATTTTATTGTGTGAGCATGTTGGTTGCATATTTTACTCATTCGAGGGCATCCACTTGTGCTTTGATTGTTTGGCTCTTTCTCTTTTGCTAAGTGGTGGGAGAAGAATACCTAAGAACCTTCTCTATCTATCTATGCTTTTCTCGTCTCAAACTCTATTCATGCTACATCACAAAGTTTGATCAAGTCAGATTCGAACCACTCTGTGTGAGGAGCACTCGGAGTCCCCGATTCGTCATAGACTTAAACTTCCAAAACTTCTTTGTGAATTTCGGTATGGCCGAGGCAACCATTTTGGTCACACCGAGTTCACTAAGTTGATCTAGGTTTTCATCTCGGTGCAACCGATTTGAAAATTTTGGTCACACCGAGTTGCAGTAACCGCTTGTGATTCTGCAGCTCGGTGCCACCGAGTTTTTCAACTCGGTCACACCGACAGGGTTGGGATATACGTATCCATGGGTGAGATTTTGGAATTTTCTTCAAAATCCCTCAGTCCGCGCATATCCAGCTCTGCCTCCTCGGGTCTCCGGATCATCTCCTAGCCCCAGTGACCTCCCACTAGTTTCTGTCACCGTCAATGGGAATCTGCTCCGCCGTTGCCGCTGTAGCGAACTCCCGCTGAACTAGTGTATGAGTTCGACCCCTTGTGCTCTCTTTTTACCGCCGATTCTAAGCACAAGGTCAATGCCATGATCTTTGCCACGTATGAAATCAATCTCTCCATAGACAACTTCCTTTAAGTTAAGTTTGATTCAAAAATTTAGGGTTAGGTCTCCGCTAAACTCATATCGGACCGATCGAATTGTAGAAATCGCTCTCACCGATTTGGCTTAGGCCATTCCACACGAGCCTTTCGGTTTGACCAAAAACTACAAATCGGTGTGACCGAGTTCAATTCTCTGTGAAACCCTAGCAATCATGGTGCCACCGAACTGTGACTCGGTCTGACTGAGTTCACTAGTTTAGGTTCCAAATGTTGCTTCGCTATCACCAAGTTTATCAATTCGGTAGCTCCGAAATCATTTCAGTAGAGAACTAAAACTAAGTTTTTGAGTCATTTGTTTTTTAAAAATCTCTGCACTTTGTGACGCTCATCTACTCTACCTCATCTATGTCTATTCAAAGGGTTTGCTGTCAGTTTGCCTGCCAAGATGTCTGGCCAGAGTGATAGCTAGAATAAATCTGAAGAGCAAGTGCAAATGAGTGAGGGCACTAGTCCCTCAAGTAGCTATGATGATGGCAGCAAGAGCACTCCGAGCAACTTGCCAAAGGAAGCCACCAGGACAAGAAAGAAGAGAACCTCAGACTCAGAGGATGAGGACTATGTGGCTGTTGAGGATGAGTCCAGCTCAAAGAAGAAAGTGCTGAAGAAAGAGTATGGCACTGCTGCTGCAACAAAGCCTGGTATGCACAAGAAAGCACCTACCAAGAGACTGCCAACATCCAAGCCTAGGAAAGCTGCTATAGAGGAAACTATGGTGTTCACTCTTGAATCCAAAGAGACAAGAGAAGGCAAGAAGAGAAAGGAGAGAGTCAGGAAGACCATTGCCAGAGTCATTGGCAAGCCCTCCATGATGAGAGATCCATCTGATGATGAAGAGGAAGAGGATGTTGCACCAGCACCCAAGTCACAAAATCTTATGGGAGATGCAATTAAGTTAGGGGCTGCTACTTCTAAGCCCAATGCTGCTCCCAAAGCTGCTGCTCAAACCACCAACTATGCACCCAAGAGAAGCATGTCACGCCCAATATGCGACCCTATCCAAAAGGAACTCAAAGGTCCCACCAAGGATAGACCCGCATATTGAGACGCTTTTGCAAGGTGGATATCATTACATCAACATTACATAATAGATAGGGATACATACAAAAGGCATACAATGCCGCACGAATACAATATCATCATACAAGAGATCTACATCCGACTACGGATGATACATAAACAGAAACTCAAACAATATCCACCCTGCTAGCCCAGGCTGCCGACCTGGAACCTATCCCCTGATCGAAGAAGAAGCAGAAGAAGAACTCAACGCAAGTAAGCATCGCTCTCGCGTCATGATCATCGCATAACCTGTACCTGCAACTGTTGTTGTAGTAATCTGTGAGCCACGAGGACTTAGCAATCCCATTACCATGGGTATCAAGACTAGCAAATCTTAGTGGGAAAGGAAGGGGTAAAGTGGTGAGGTTGCAGCAGCGACTAAGCATGATATGGTGGCTAACATACGCAAATGAGAGCGAGAAGAGAAACAAAGGAACGGTCGTCAACTAGCAATGATCAAGAGGTGATCCTGAACACCTACTTACGTCAAACATAACCCAGAAATCGTGTTCACTTCCCGGACTCCGCCGAGAAGAGACCATCAGGGCTACACACACGGTTGATGTGTTTTAATTCGGATCTGGTATCAAGTTATCTACAACCGGACATTAACAAATTCCCATCTGCCACATAACCGTGGGCACGGCTCTCGAAAGTTTATACCCTGCAGGTGTGTCCCAACTTAGCCCATGACAAGCTCTCGCGATCAACGAAGGAATAGACCTTCTCCCAGGAAGACCCGATCAGTCTCGGAATCCCGGTTTACAAGACATTTCGACAATGGTAAAACAAGACCAGCAAAACCTTCCGCTGTGCCGACAAATCCCGATAGGAGCTGCACATATCTTGTTCTCAGGGCACACCGGATGAGCCAGACGTCGGGTTGGCATAGACCCTGAATGCCCAGGGGGCGCCGGACATCGCCCGGTTTGGACCAACACTGAGACAAGCATTGGCCCAGGGGGGGCTAAAATAAAGATGACCCTTGAGAGAGCGACTCCCAAGGGAAAAGTTGGTGGTGGTGAGGCAAATGGTAAAACCAAGGTTGGGCCTTGCTGGACAAGTTTTATTCAAAGCGAACTGTCAGGGGGGGTCCCATAAATCGCCGGACCGCGTTAGGAACACAAAATCCGGGAACATTACACCGGTATGACGGAAAGTAGGGCGGCAAGAGTGGAACAAAACACCAGGCATAAGGCCGAGCCTTCCACCCTTTACCAAATATATAGATGCATTAATAATATAAGAGATATTGTGATATCCCAACATAACCCTGTCCACCATGGAGCAATCTTCAACTTCACCTGCAACTAGCAACGCTATAAGAGGGGCTGAGCAAAAGCGGTAACATAGCCAAACAATGGTTTGCATAGGAAAGGTGTCAAAGGTTAGAGGTTCATGGCAATATGGGAAGGCTTGATAAACATGTAATAGGTAGCGCAGCATAGCGATAGAACGGAGCAACTAGCATAGCAATGATAGTAGTGAGATCCAGGTAGCGGTCATACTGCCTGAAATCCCGCAAGGAAGAAGAACGAGTCCATGAAGAAGATGAAGCCACGAAGACGAACGACACGTAGACGAACGCAACCTCACGATCGCAACGAAACGGGAACTATCGAGAAGAAGCGCACAACATGGTACACACACCACACATGAACAAGGCATGATGCACAACAAGCATGATGCATGACCAAGCTACATGAAGCTACTCATGGCAAGAGATGATGCAAACAAGAACAACACATCAAGGCAAGTTTAAATGAGGCCGGAAACAACATATAACAATTCCGGTAAGTCCTCATATGCAAATTTCGAAATTGGTCCAGAACTGAATAAACATTAAGTTGAAGTTGTTAAACAGCAAGTTAAGATGCACCACGATGATCTACACGAGATTCTAGTCAAGTTACATATAAAGTTTATTAGATTCGGAGCTACGGGCTAAAAGATATGAGCAAAACAAGTTAAGCATGGCATTGACGCAAAATGCACCCAAACATCAAGCAAACACCTCAAAACAAGGATGCAACATGATAATATGAAACTACATTCAAAATCAAGCAAGTTCCATATAGAGCACACTCAAAACGGAGCAACGGTGCAACACACACACTATACAAGTCATAGCAACAATCTGTCCATAACAGCAACTAGGCATCTTGCAAGCATCAAAACAATAAGCTACAGTATCCCAACATAATAACAAAAGGCGTGGGCATGAAGTACACATAAAGCATAACAAAACATGAACACTGAGCTATCTCCAGAAATCACTAGAACATGCGCAAAAACACATGGTAAGATTGCAAATAATAACAGTTTCAGGTTTTAGCAGCAATAACATCAGGTTGCAATGTTTAGAGCAAGCAAACAACATGTTACAAGAACTTAACATGGCAAATAAAGGCATGGCATGATACTACTAAATGCATAGATCAAAAGACCCTTACTGACCATGAGCCAAAAAGGCACAGAAAATATGATGGCACCCATATAAACATGGCAAGTTATATTACAGATTCATACATGGCAGGAACAATAATAAGTAGGCATGTTCGTGAGCTTGAAACACTCAGCACAGAGCAATACATGGCATGCAAGGCAACCAACAGTAAGAAGGCATGTTTATGAAGCTAAGCATGTCAAGAGCAAGGTCATAGGATTCATGGATCACTAGGAAAACACATGGAAACAACTGAACTTAATGTAAACAGGCTGACAGCAACATTATCAAGCAACTTTGGAGCAAGATATGAACAATCTACAGCAAGCTATAAATTCAGCCAGGGGCATGGATGGATAGGGAATAGCATGTAGATCAAAACATGTTTATAGAACATCTCCAGATTATGCATAGAATGACTAGTAGAAGTATGTTAACATAGCAAAAAAATATAACAGAATCTGTCTAGCAGAACAGCAACAGCAAGTACCCTCCTTAACAAGCTCGATTCACTCACCACAAGTCATTGCATGACAAGGTAAGCATAGCATCATCAAGAAGACATGTTTGTGAAACAAACCAAGTCAAGAACAAGTCCATAGCATGCAAGGATCAACTATAGCAACCTTGGCCAAATTGAATAACATGTAAACAATCTGCCAGGAAACATTTTGAAGCAAAAGTAGAGCACTCAAATGACATGCTAGACTAATCCATAATTGCAAAAAAGGGCATGAATGGATAGACAATAACCATATGTTCAAAACACCCTTACTGAAGTATCTCAAAATATGCATGGATCTCTCTGTAGCATCAAGTTTACATGGCATCAAAATAACAGCAGAACAGGGACCAAAATCAGCAATATCACGAAGCCTAGTTTGCATGCTTGTGCTAGCCACCACATTGATCACAAAAATACATGGCATACACCCCTGGAAAGATGGCATGGCATAGATCAAAACACATGTAGACATCAACCTCATAGGATGCACACATCAATCATGGCAAAAATGACAAATGAGCAAGTTATAACAGTTTCAGCAGATTAACATCAACATGCACTCTTCCAACAGCATTTCGGGCATCAAGATGAGCTCAAATGAAAATTATGCAATGTAATAGAATGAAGTACTCGTCGAGCGGAACAATTTGACATATTACACGCACGAAACAGAGCTACGGATGCCGAGATACAGCATGATGAATATGGCATGATAATATAAAAAACTTCGGGGACTTGGAGGATTTTCACCTCGGGGCAAAAGTCAACGGCGGCGCGGGGATCGAGGATGGTGGCGCGAGCTCGCCGGAGTTGGCGCCGGAGGTGGCCGGGGAGGCCCGGGGAGGTGCAGATCCGGTTGCTCCCGACCGGATCCGGCACCGGAGGGAGGCCGGCGGCGAGGGAGCCGACGGGCGGCGCGGGCGCGAGGTCGTGGAGGGCGAGGCGCTGGCGGGTCTGGCGGGGAGCTCGCCGGC
>NC_057813.1:420847963-420864180 GCF_018294505.1 Triticum aestivum | reverse complement strand
CGGCGGCGGGGCACGGTGGCTGGGCCATGGGGCGGCGCGGGAGTGGGCGGGAGCGGCGGCGGGGTGACGAGGCGAGCTGCCATTGGCCGGAGTGATGTGGCTGGCGGCGGTGGACGCGTGCGGCGGCAGGCGGACATGTCCGGCGGCGCGGAGAGGAGCGGGGCTAGGGTTGGACTGCGCGAAAAATCCGGGAGGGACACATATATACAGGTAGAGGGAGCTAGGAGAGTCCAAATGAGGAGCGGTTTTCGGCCACGCGATCGTGATCGAACGACCGAGAGCATGGAGGGGAGTTAGATGGGTTTTGGGCCACTTTGGAAGGGGTGTTGGGCTGCAACTCAAAGAGGGCTTAACAGTTACCCGGTTAACCGTTGGAGTATCAAACGACCTCCAAATGGCACGAAACTTGACAGGCGGTCTACCGGTGCTATACCAAGGCCTCTTGGCAAACCTCGGGCCATTCCGAGAACGTTTAACACCCGCACAAGAGAAGAGGCAAAAGGGGGACGCCGGAGGACATAGGAGTGCCGGATTGCAAAACGGACAACGGGGAAAATGCTCGGATGCATGAGACGAACACGAATGCGAAATGAGATGCACATGATGACATGGAAAAATGCAACACGCAAGCAAATGGCATGGCAATGACGGCGAATAACTGGCAAACACCTGGCGCATCGGATCCGGGACGTTACAACACTCCTCCACTAACAAGAGATCTCGTCCCGAGATCTTAGGACCGAGACGGAAAGGAAAAAGGAATGAGGTGAAACAAGAACTCAAAAGAAGAATCAAAGAATCGAGAGAACTCGAGAATAAGAGCGGAACGACGAGGATGACGAATCGAAAGCTCACGGAATCTGATAGCCTCTAAAACCACTTGTTCTAACCGGAGTGGTTAGAATGAGAAAACAAACGGATAAGACTGAAAGGATTTTGGCAGAACTCTGACTGAACATGGAAAGATTAGAACATGAACTTAAGAGGATGGAATGATACTTGATGAAGACATCACACAAAAACCTCCGGAAAGAGTTGAAAGAGTTGAATTAAAAGAACGGAGAGGAAAATGACAACTTGTGCCATGAATGAAATAGAAAGCAACCTCGGAAGAAAGGATTGAACGGAGTTGTTGAGAAAATCAACAACGAAAAGAATAAGCTTGTCGTGGACTTATGGATAACATCTCGAAATTATGAGGTGATCTCGGACCACAAGCGGAAATTATTGGATAGCTGAGAAAAATGAAGAAATGCAAAACTCCACTTCAAAAGGATACAGAGATTTAATTGCACTTCGAGATGCAAGAAGAAAAGGTACTTGAATTTCTCCAACAAAATGTTGATGAACTCTTGAAGAATGAATTAAATCATGAAGAACCACCATGAAGAACTCCTGTGACAAAAGGATGATGAGATAGAAATGAAGGATTAAGAATAAGATGAGCCTTGCGATGATTTAGATGGGGGTTCCGACGAGATGGCCGAGGAAATATGAACTCCGGAAAAGAAAAGATGAAAACACTTGGAACTAGAATTTATTCAACAAGAAGGGATTAATCACTTGGATGAAATAAGAATAAGATTTATTGTATGCTTATCCTTCATCAAATTAAACTGATGACAAGCAATGGATTTTTGCACACTACTTATTTTTGTTGAAAAAGAATTGAGAAGTGACGTATCGCAAACTTGAGAAGGTCTTCATGAACCACCGGTAAGATTGGAAAGAATGAATGAATTAATATGATAAACAAGGAAAAAAGAATCTTGAACGAACCACCAGAAGAATTCGAAATGACTGATGAAAGAGAATGAATCACCGGGAAGAATTAGAAAAACCAATATGCTTGAGGGAATTTAGAAGCAAAAGAACAAAGAGATCGCGAGCTGATTGAAGAATACTTGAAAGAAGCACCGGAAGAATATTGAGACGAACGAGAGGGCACGAATATAGAATAATTGGAGAACGAATTTGAGAACTTAGAACGAAGAAATCTTCCGAAAAAAGATGGCCTCCGGATGATCGAGAGGGAAAGCAACTCCTGAAATACTCCGGATGGATGAAAAGAATTTGCATGACTTGAAACAATTTGATAGGATAACATCGAGCTAGCACCGCGAATCTCTGGGAGAACTGACAAGATTTAGAGGAAAAACTCTTCTTCGGTCTTCAAACGACGACGAGAAACACCACCAAAATTACTGAGATACTCCGGGAGAATGAAAAGCAAAGGGGTTGAGCCGACGATGAAAATAATTTTAAAGCGATCTTGGAGAAGGCATGTGACTGATGGAATCCATTCTTACGTCACACTTGAAAAGAATTGAGAATAACTCTGGGGAAAAGAAAAGAGTCAAGTAAGATCCTGGGAAAAGACCTATGGGTTAGGGCCCACTAAAGAAAACACCATTGAAAAGGTTGTTGAACAGATAGATGATGCACCAGAGCAATTGAAATATTTGAATGAGGTGGCAACCTCGAATTAGTTCGAACACAGATGTATCTCCTGAGATATCTTGAACACTCCGGAAGGATAATCTGGCGAGAGGCGAACGAGCAGGGAAAAACACTTGAGCCGAGGAAAAAGAATATGAACAATCCGAAAAACTTGAATTGAGTGCACCGGAAAAGAAAGGGATGAAGGATGACAAACAAGACGAGAACTCACCAGTTGAAATAACTTATGAAAGACTGAAGAGGCTCTGCATGAATGAAATTGATGCTCGAAAAAGACTTAGGCTCCGGGAGAAAAGGCTAGGAGGGCGGGAAAAACACAGACAACTTGGAAGGGGAAACCGACGAATAGCTTGAAGAGAAAAACACCAGTTGAAATCATTGAGGAAAGAAAGCAAAGACTTCACACGAGTAGGATGAATACTCGATTATAGACTCCGGTTCCGAGAGGAAGAAGGGTGGGCGGGAGGGAAAAGAAAACGACTGAGGATTGAACTCAGAGATGAAGAGACTCAAGTCAACTTGACGAGAAATGCACCGGACAAAATAGGATGGACAACGAACGAAAACTAACCACGAGATCCTAAAGAAAAATTTGAAGGGGAAGAGGAATAGTTCAAAACACCTATGTCAAGATTCCTCACCAGAGCGACGAAGGGGGCTGAGGAGTAAAAAGAATTCCTACTCTCCGATATAACTAGACTCAGAAATCAGTTTTGTTCTAGACTCAACAACGGCCAAACTACATGATCAATCAAGGGGGCTCCTAAGGTCGGTTGAGGCTCTGATACCAACTTGTCACGCCCAATATGCGACCCTATCCAAAAGGAACTCGAAGGTCCCACCAAGGATAGACCCGCTGTAGGATCGTTGAAGGCAAGAGTGTCTAGAGGGGGGTGATTAGACTACTCGACAACTTAAAAGTTTAGCCTTTTGATTAGGGCAAGTTTTTAGCAAGTTCACAATAAAGACCAAGTCAAGTATCATGCAAACAAGTCGAGCAACATACTACACATGCAATTCTAGAGTATGGGCAGCGGAAAGTAAATTGCACAAGTAGTAAGGGAGAGATTGTGAAGAGCAAACGCAATTTGGAGACACGGAGATTTTTCTCGTGGTTCCGATAGGTGGTGCTATCGTCAATCCACGTTGATGGAGACTTCAACCCACGGAGGGTAACGGCTGCGGGAGTCCACGGAGGGCTCCACCCACGAAGGGTCCACGAAGAAGCAACCTTGTCTATGCCATCATGGCCTACGTCCACGGAGGACTAGCCTTACTCGGGGTAGATCTTCACGAAGTAGGCGATCTCCTTGCCCTTACAAACTTCTTGGTTCAACTCCACATCTTGACGGAGGCTCCCAAGCGACACCTAACCAATCTAGGAGGCACCACCCTCCAAAAGGTAATAGATGGTGTTGGTGATGATGAACTCCTTGCTCTTGTGCTTCAAATGATAATCTCCCCAACACTCAACTCTCCTCACTGATTTGGCTGTGGTGGAAGAAGGGATTGAGTGGAAAGCAACTTGGGAAGGCTAGAAATCAAGTTTCATATGGTGAGAGTGGAGCAACTTGATCTCAACACAAGGGTAGGTAGTTTTCTTCTCAGAAATGTAAGGTAGGAGTGGTAGTTCTTTCTGATGGCTCTCTCCACGAATGAAGAGGAGGTGGAGGGGTATTTATAGCCTCCACACAAAATCCAACCGTTACACAAATTTGACCAATCTCGGTGAGACCGAAGTTGACAACTCGGTGAGACCGAAAGTTCAAATCTTGTGAACGTTGGGATTTTCGGTGGGACCGAAAATACAATCTCGGTTAGTCCGATTCTTCCAAAGTCTAGGGTTTGCCAATCTCGGTGGGACCGACTTTCTCATCTCGGTGACACCGATTTGAGTACAGAAGGTTACAGAAGGTTGGCAACACTAGTTTCGGTATGACCGAGTTTGGAATCGGAAAATCCGAAATTATTAGGGTTTGGCTATATGGCTGAGGTGGTTCATCTCGGTGTGACTGAGTTTATGGAATCGGTGGGACCGAGATTACTTATGAGCATATGTTGGAATGAAAGATTGCTGATAGTTTGAGAGATAAATCACTAAGCACTTTGAGCAACCAAATCATCATCATAACCTCATCCCCTTTTAATAGTATTGGCTTTCCTATGGACTCAATGTGATCTTGGATCACTAAACCCAAAAATAGAGTCTTGAGCTCTTGCCAATCCTTTCCTTAGCATCCTAGGGGTTCACCTCTTCAGTCCTTTTGCCATGCCAGAGTGATTGACTTTTCTGAAACATACTTGATAAAAGCATTAGTCCAACCACAAAGTATGTTGTCATTAATTACCAAAACCACCTAGGGAGCAAATGTGCTTTCAATCTCCCCCTTTTTGGTAATTGATGGCAACACACAAAATAAGATATCAAAGCTTACTGAAAGAAAGACAGGATTATCATTAAAGCTTTGACAAACATGTAGTACACAGGCTCCCCCTACAAGTGTGCAAGATTTTAGATTTTGGTTTTGGACTACCACAAGCACACATGAGAGAGAAGCAAGATGTGCTACATGCAGCTTGGCTATATGCATCAGAGCAGATGAGGATAAGTGAGTGATGATGCATATGTGCATGGTGATTTCTTGCAAACAAGTATTCACAAGCAAGTCACCATCATGCACATTCTGCAAGATGCATATACTTACCTTGGAGTTCCTTGGTATTGTACCTGAAGAAATAAACTTGGAAAAACAAGGTTAGATAACACAAGAGTAGTTCTTCAACCAATAGCAAGAACATCAAGAGTACCAAGCCAGGGATGACATGTATAAAGAGTGTCTCATGTTGAGCACTAGCTTGAATCAGCAAACATGTCTCCCACGACTGAAAGATTTTCAATGAGCTCTGAAAGAATTTTGCTTTGCATAAGATACCAATTGTGCTTTTCATAAGATACCAATTGTGAGAGCAAGAGAAGCAAAAATCAAAAGAGTAATGCCAAATGTATTATCACAGTGAAATATGGCAAAGCTTTGATGTGATCCTCTCCCCCTTAAGGTAAGATTGTTTTTCTTCTCCCTTTAAATCTTCTCTTCTCCCCTTATCCTCCAATCTCCCCCTAAGCTCCCCCTAAATCTTCTCCCCCTTTGACATCAAGTGCCGAAAAGGACAGTAAACCAGGAAGGGCAGGAAAGATGGAAAGAAAGAAGTGGGATCCTTAAGAATCACAACTGAGCAAATTAAGTATGCAAAATAAATCATTTAGTTGAGCTGCAGAAGATGATATCCTGGTGAATGTAAATCGGTGACACCGAATTGATATGGATCGGTGAGGCCGAAAGTCAGATACTTAGGGCAGATCCTTTTTCGGTCAGACCGAAGTGATTGAATCGGTGACGCCGAATTTAATTCCAAGGAAATATAGAAATAATTCAGCTCACTTTGCAAGGAATGTTTCAACAGATTTGCAATGAATTTGTAAATGATTTTCAGGGAATTGATCAGAGCCAAAAAGATATACACAAGAACAGAAGAAACCGAAATGAAAAAGATTGCTAGATGAAGTTTTTTTTAAGTAAGAAAACTCAATGAGAATAGCAGAGAAATTCAAAAACATATGTACTTCATCTAGACAGGGGTCGGCGACTAGGTCACCTATGTTTGAGTATATTGACTTAGGAGTCAAATGAGAACATTTGATCATAGGTCATACTCATCGTTTAAGCTCAAAATGGGGTTGCCATTTTTCGATTAAGCATTTGATGTGATCACATCTTTTGAAGCTGCTTGTGCTCATGACTTTGAGCAAAGCTTCTTCAAGATGTGAAAAACATACCTTGGGCTTGTTGTTGCTTGTTCTCATGTAGGTGAACTTGATGTAGATGCTCATAGAATGTGAAGTTGGAGCACCATTTCCAAATGTATAGTTCATCTTCCTACATGGGTTAGGCAAGCAAGGAAATACTCAAGAATATCCAAGATGACATGAGTGAAGTACTAGAAGTATATGGTGTCAAAAAGGATATGTGGAATTTTGTTCCTTGAACTCAACATCCCAAAGGGCTAGATACTTGGTCAATGACAAGATTACTCATGATTTGAGTGTGTGTGATAATCTTGTTGAATGTAGACCATCCAAGTACCTGCAAGGAGTTAGATGCAATACAAGGGGGCAAATGTGTCCAAGACATATGATCATCATCATAAGAGAAATATCAAGGATTAGTCAATTAGGCTCATGCCTTGCATGCATCAATGGAGTTTTCACTCCAAGTTTGAAGCATCAATGATGTTCAACTCACTCCTTAAGCGACAAAATACTTTCTCATCAAGTGGTTTTGTAAAGATATCTGCAAGCTGTTTGTCAGTACGAACATGCTTAAGATCAATGTCACCCTTAGCAATGTGATCACGAATAAAATGGTGACGAACTTCTATGTGTTTCGTGCGAGAGTGTTGCACGGGATTGTGTCCAATCTTAATCGCACTCTCATTGTCACAAAGCAAAGGAACATGTCTCGCATGTATCCCATAATCCTTAAGCGTTTGTGTCATCCATAGTAACTGAGCACAACACGAACCAGTAGCAATATATTCTGCTTCGGCAGTAGATAATGATACCGAATTTTGTTTCTTGGATGACCAAGATACAAGGGATCGACCGAGAAATTGACATGTACCCGAAGTTGACTTTCTGTCAATCTTGTCTCCGGCATAGTCCGAGTCGGAATAGCCAACAAGATCGAAAGAGGCCCTCTTAGGATACCAAATGCCAAAGTTGGGTGTGTGTATCAAATATCTCACAATTCTTTTAACAGCTTTAAGATGACATTCTTTAGGGGCTGCTTGATATCGAGCACACATGCATACACTCAACATTATGTCAGGACGAGAAGCACAGAGATATAGTAGAGAACCAATCATGGATCGATAAACCTTTTGATCAACAGGTTCTCCATCTTTAGTCAAGTCATTATGTCCACTAGTAGGCATGGGGGTTCTCATACCTTTGCTTTCTTGCTTGTTGAACTTCTTGAAGAGATCCTTTGTGTACTTTGTTTGTGAGACAAAGGTACCCTCCTTAGATTGCTTGATTTGCAACCCAAGGAAGAATTTTAGTTCACTCATCATGGACATCTCATACTTCTCCGACATAAGCTTTCCAAACTTCTCACTAAAATGGGGGTTAGTTGAACCAAAGATAATATCATCAACATATATTTGGCACACAAATAGTTCACCATCAACCCTTTTCGTGAATAGCGTTGAGTCTATTTTTGCAATTTCAAATCCTTTTTCAAGAAGAAAGCTAGTCAAGCATTTGTACCAAGCTCTAGGAGCTTGTTTAAGACCATAAAGAGCTTTGTGCAATTTGTAAACATGATTAGGCTTTTTAGGATTTACAAATCCGGGAGGTTGTTTCACAAATACTTCCTCCTCAATTTCACCATTTAGGAAAGCACTTTTAATGTCCATTTGATAGAGAGTAATATCATGGTGGTTGGCATAAGCAAGAAGAATGCGAATGGACTCAAGTCTAGCAACGGGGGCATAGGTCTCACCATAGTCCATACCTTCGACTTGTGTGTAACCTTGTGCTACGAGACGAGCCTTGTTGCGGATGACTTGTCCATCTTCGTCTTGCTTGTTCCGAAACACCCATTTGGTTCCAATGACGTTTTGGTCATCATTGGGCTTCTCTACCAAAGTCCAAACGTTGTTCCTCTCTAAGTTGTGTAGCTCTTCATGCATAGCGTTCACCCAATCCGGGTCTTCAAGCGCTTCTTCTACCTTCATAGGTTCAAGACTAGAGATAAATGAGTAGTGCTCACAAAAGTTAGCTAAACGAGTTTTAGAGCGAGTGATTCTCCCGGAGTCGATGTCATTCATCGTTTGTTCCACGGGATGGTCCTTCTTGACTCTTGCTCGAACTCGGGATAGCTTTTGTTGTGGTCGTGGCTGAGCTTCCTCATCATCCTCATCTTCTTCTTCATCATTGTTGTTGGTGTTGTCTTGAGGTGGTGGAGAAGGAGGTTGTGGTGGATCTTCTTGTCGCACTTCCTCATCTTGGTGAGTTCCACTTGTGGAGGCCTCCATGTTGCCTTGAGGTTCATCTCTCCGTGAGGTAGGGGGCTCCACATATGTAGATGAGGTACTCTCCTTCACCTCCATGGGACGAATCTTTCCAATGGATAAATCTCGAATGGCTTCCGATGGGTCCTTGTCTCCTACATCAATAGGCATTTGCTCTACTTGCAAGCCATTAGATTCATCAAACTTCACATCTACCGTCTCTTCAACCTTTCGGGTGAAATTATTGTAGACACGGTAGGTGTGAGAGTTTGATCCATAACCGAGGAAAAAACCTTCATGAGTTTTAGGAGCAAATTTAGACCGACGATGCTTATCAAGGATATAGCATTTTGAACCAAAGACACGAAAATATCCCACTTGGGGTTTGTTACCGGTAAGGAGCTCGTATGAAGTCTTGCCGAGGAGCTTGTGAAGATAAAGCCTGTTGATAGCATGACAAGCTGTCTCGACGGCTTCACCCCAAAAGTGTTTCGGTGTCTTGTATTCATCAAGCATCGTTCTCGCCATCTCAATGAGCGTTCGGTTCTTCCTCTCAACAACTCCATTTTGTTGAGGTGTGTATGTAGCCGAGAACTCATGTAGAATCCCTTCTTCATCGAGAAAAGAGTCCACATGGGCGTTCTTGAACTCCGTTCCATTGTCGCTCCGAACTTTCTTGATCTTCACCTCAAATTGATTTTGGGCCTTTCTAGCAAAGGTTTTGAAGATTTTCTGAACCTGTGATTTGTCATCAAGGAAAAATACCCACGTAAATCTGGAATAATCATCAACTATAACTAGACCAAAGGAGTTACCACCAAGGCTTTTGTAAGCATTGGGACCGAAGAGATCCATATGAAGAAGCTCAAGCGGTCTCCTTGTGGTCATGATGTTCTTCACGGGATGACTTCCACCTACTTGTTTTCCTGCTTGACATGCACTACAGAGTCTATCTTTGTCAAAGAGAACATCTTTAACACCAATAATGTGATCACCTTTGATTAGCTTATCTAGATTACGCATACCAACATGTCCAAGCCTTCTATGCCATAACCAACCTTTAGCAGATTTAGCAATGAAGCAAGTTCTAGGTTGAGCTTTTTTAGTGAAATCAACGATATACAAATCACCTCTACGGATACCGGTAAAGACCATGTTATGATTGTCACGACGAAAAACTTGACAATCTACTTTGGTGAATAGCACATTGAATCCAAAGTCAGCTAATCTAGACACGGAAAGTAAGTTGTATCCAAGTGATTCGACAAGCATGACATTTTTAATGGAGCTATCATGAGATATGGCCACCTTACCAAGGCCAAGTACCTTACCCTTGGAGTTGTCTCCAAAAGTCACATACTTGCATGGACCATCGTTCTTTGCAAGCTCTCGAAACATGTCTTCATCTCCGGTCATGTGATCGGTGCATCCACTATCAAGAATCCACTCTTTTCCACCGGATATGTAGTCTCTCAGATTTGCCATAAGACTGAGACTCTTCATGATCTTGTCTAGCTCGGTGTCCGAATCGGAGTAATCGTCATCATGCTCATGCTCATCTTCATATTGACCCATAGATAATTCATCATCAATACCTAGGTCAATTTGACAATGACTTGCATCAGTTTTTTCAGAGTGACAATAATCATCAGAATGCAATACAAGAGCATTTCTAATTCGAACATTGATAAAACCGGGATCACCCTTCTTTTTCATAAGATCACGAAGCTCAAAGAAGCATTTATCAAAGTTGGGATCTTTGGGGCGCATCATATCAAATTCAATAGTCTTGTATAGAATTTCATCAAGACCTCTCAAAGAGTAGTCCGGATAAAGTTCTTCCAAGAACTTCCACATAGCATGGGCGCACTCAAAGTTTGTGACAAGCTCAAGCAAGTTATCGGGCAAACCTCTAATGATAAGATTGACAGTTCTAAGGTTACGAAGCAAATCAAGCTCTTCATCCATAGTAGGGTGCAAGGGGTCAAATGGAGGTACATATGGGGTTTCAACATATTTGCGCAAGTTGTATATCTTAAAGATAGCAAGCATTTCAATCCTCCACGAGTTATAGGACACTCCATCAAGAACAGACACTCTATGGCTAACACTCCCAAACGTAGACACGTCCATCTTCCTCCAATGGTGTGCAAACCAAAGCAATGGAGACCAATGCTCTGATACCAATTGTAGGATCGTTGAAGGCAAGAGTGTCTAGAGGGGGGGTGATTAGACTACTCGACAACTTAAAAGTTTAGCCTTTTGATTAGGGCAAGTTTTTAGCAAGTTCACAATAAAAACCAAGTCAAGTATCATGCAAACAAGTCGAGCAACATACTACACATGCAATTCTAGAGTATGGGCAGCGGAAAGTAAATTGCACAAGTAGTAAGGGAGAGATTGTGAAGAGCAAACGCAATTTGGAGACACGGAGATTTTTCTCGTGGTTCCGATAGGTGGTGCTATCGTCAATCCACATTGATGGAGACTTCAACCCACGGAGGGTAACTGCTGCGAGAGTCCACGGAGGGCTCCACCCACGAAGGGTCCACGAAGAAGCAACCTTGTCTATGCCATCATGGCCTACGTCCACGGAGGACTAGCCTTACTCGGGGTAGATCTTCACGAAGTAGGCGATCTCCTTGCCCTTACAAACTTCTTGGTTCAACTCCACATCTTGACGGAGGCTCCCAAGCGACACCTAACCAATCTAGGAGGCACCACCCTCCAAAAGGTAATAGATGGTGTTGGTGATGATGAACTCCTTGCTCTTGTGCTTCAAATGATAATCTCCCCAACACTCAACTCTCCTCACTGATTTGGCTGTGGTGGAAGAAGGGATTGAGTGGAAAGCAACTTGGGAAGGCTAGAAATCAAGTTTCATATGGTGAGAGTGGAGCAACTTGATCTCAACACAAGGGTAGGTAGTTTTCTTCTCAGAAATGTAAGGTAGGAGTGGTAGTTCTTTCTGATGGCTCTCTCCACGAATGAAGAGGAGGTGGAGGGGTATTTATAGCCTCCACACAAAATCCAACCGTTACACACATTTGACCAATCTCGGTCAGACCGAAGTTGACAACTCGGTGAGACCGAAAGTTCAAATCTTGTGAACGTTGGGATATTCGGTGGGACCGAAAATACAATCTCGGTAAGTCCGATTCTTCCAAAGTCTAGGGTTTGCCAATCTCGGTGGGACCGACTTTCTCATCTCGGTGACACCGATTTGAGTACAGAAGGTTACAGAAGGTTGGCAACACTAGTTTCGGTATGACCGAGTTTGGAATCGGAAAATCCGAAATTATTAGGGTTTGGCTATATGGCTGAGGTGGTTCATCTCGGTGTGACTGAGTTTATGGAATCGGTGGGACCGAGATTACTTATGAGCATATGTTGGAATGAAAGATTGCTGATAGTTTGAGAGATAAATCACTAAGCACTTTGAGCAACCAAATCATCATCATAACCTCATCCCCTTTTAATAGTATTGGCTTTCCTATGGACTCAATGTGATCTTGGATCACTAAACCGAAAAATAGAGTCTTGAGCTCTTGCCAATCCTTTCCTTAGCATCCTAGGGGTTCACCTCTTCAGTCCTTTTGCCATGCCAGAGTGATTGACTTTTCTGAAACATACTTGATAAAAGCATTAGTCCAACCACAAAGTATGTTGTCATTAATTACCAAAACCACCTAGGGAGCAAATGTGCTTTCACCCGCATATTGAGACGCTTTTGCAAGGTGGATATCATTACATCAACATTACATAATAGATAGGGATACATACAAAAGGCATACAATGCCGCACGAATACAATATCATCATACAAGAGATCTACAACCGACTACGGATGATACATAAACAGAAACTCAAACATTATCCACCCTGCTAGCCCAGGCTGCCGACCTGGAACCTATCCCCTGATCGAAGAAGAAGCAGAAGAAGAACTCAACGCAAGTAAGCATCGCTCTCGCGTCATGATCATCGCATAACCTGTACCTTCAACTGTTGTTGTAGTAATCTGTGAGCCACAAGGACTCAGCAATCCCATTACCATGGGTATCAAGACTAGCAAAGCTTAATGGGAAAGGAAGGGGTAAACTGGTGAGGTTGCAGCAGCGACTAAGCATGATATGGTGGCTAACATACGCAAATGAGAGCGAGAAGAGAAACAAAGGAACGGTCGTCAACTAGCAATGATCAAGAGGTGATCCTGAACACCTACTTACGTCAAACATAACCCAGAAACCGTGTTCACTTCCCGAACTCCGCCGAGAAGAGACCATCACAGCTACACACACGGTTGATGCGTTTTAATTCGGATCTGGTGTCAAGTTATCTACAACCGGACATTAACAAATTCCCAACTGCCACATAACCGCGGGCACGGCTCTCGAAAGTTTATACCCTGCAGGGGTGTCCCAACTGAGCCCATGACAAGCTCTCGCGATCAACGAAGGAATAGACCTTCTCCCAGGAAGACCCGATCAGTCTCGGAATCCCGGTTTACAAGATATTTCGACAATGGTAAAACAAGACCAGCAAAGCCTCCCATTGTGCCGACAAATCCCGATAGGAGCTGCACATATCTCGTTCTCAGGGCACACCGGATGAGCCAAACGTCGGGTTGGCATAGACCCTGATTGCCCAGGGGGCGCCGGACATCGCCCGGTTTGGACCAACACTTAGACAAGCATTGGCCCGGGGGGGGGGCTAAAATAAAGATGACCCTCGAGAGAGCGACTCCCAAGGGAAAAGTAGGTGGTGGTGAGGCAAATGGTAAAACCAAGGTTGGGCCTTGCTGGACAAGTTTTACTCAAAGCGAACTGTCAGGGGGTCCCATAAATCACCCGACCATGTTAGGAACGCAAAATCCGGGAACATAACACCGGTATGACGGAAACTAGGGCCGCAAGAGTGGAACAAAACACCAGGCATAAGGCCGAGCCTTCCACCCTTTACCAAATATATAGATACATTAATAATATAAGAGATATTGTGATATCCCAACATAACCCTGTCCACCATGGAGCAATCTTGAACTTCACCTTCAACTAGCAAC
Source organism: Triticum aestivum (assembly GCF_018294505.1). NCBI lineage: Eukaryota > Viridiplantae > Streptophyta > Magnoliopsida > Poales > Poaceae > Triticum > Triticum aestivum. The sequence goes on along the minus strand of NC_057813.1, from coordinate 420,850,590 downwards.
GCTATAAGAGGGGCTGAGCAAAAGCGGTTACATAGCCAAACAATGGTTTGCATAGGAAAGGTGTCAAAGGTTAGAGGTTCATGGCAATATGGGAAGGCTTGATAAACAGGTAATAGGTAGCGCAGCATAGCGATAGAACGGAGCAACTAGCATAGCAATGATAGTAGTGAGATCCAGGGTAGCGGTCATCTTGCCTGAAATCCCGCAAGGAAGAAGAACGAGTCCATGAAGAAGATGAAGCCACGAAGACAAACCACACGTAGACGAACGCATCCTCACGATCGCAACGAAACGGGAACTATCGAGAAGAAGCGCACAACATGGTAAACACACCACACATGAACAAGGCATGATGCACAACAAGCATGATGCATGACCAAGCTACATGAAGCTACTCATGGCAAAAGATGATGCAAACAAGAACAACACATCAAGGCAAGTTTAAATGAGGCCGGAAACAACATATAACAATTCCGGTAAGTCCTCATATGCAAATTTCGAAATTGGTCCAGAACTGAATAAACATTAAGTTGAAGTTGTTAAAAAGCAAGTTAAGATGTACCACGATGATCTACACGAGATTCTAGTCAAGTTACATATAAAGTTTATTAGATTCGGAGCTACGGGCTAAAAGATATGAGCAAAACAAGTTAAACATGGCATTGATGCAAAATGCACCCAAACGTCAAGCAAACACCTCAAAACAAGGATGCAACATGATAATATGAAACTACATGCAAAATCAAGCAAGTTTCATATTGATCACACTCAAAACGGAGCAACGGTGCAACACACACACACTATACAAGTCATAGCAACAATCTGTCCATAACAGCAACTAGGCATCTTGCAAGCATCAAAACAATAAGCTACAGTATCCCAACATAATAACAAAAGGTATGGGCATGATGTACACGTAAAGAATAACAAAACATGAACACTGAGCTATCTCCAGAAATCACTAGAACATGCTCAAAAACACATGGTAAGATTGCAAATAATAACAGTTTCAGGTTTTAGCAGCAATAACATCAGGTTGCAATGTTTAGAGCAAGCAAACAACATGTTACAGGAAATTAACATGGCAAATAAAGGCATGGCATGATACTACTAAATGCATATATCAAAAGACCCTTACTGACCATGAGCCAAAAAGGCACAAAAAATATGATGTCACCCATGTAAACATGGCAAGTTATATTACAGATTCATACATGGCAGGAACAACAATAAGTAGGCATGTTCGTGAGCTTGAACCACTCACCAAAGAGCGATACATGGCATGGGAAGGCAACCAAAAGTAAGAAGGCATGTTTATGAAGCTAAGCATGTCAAGAGTAAGGTCATAGGATTAATGGATCACTAGGTAAACACATGGAAACAACTGAACTTAATGTAAACAGGCTGACAACAACATTATCAAGCAACTTTGGAGCAAGATATGAACAATCTACAGTAAGCTATAAATGCAACCAGGGGCATGGATGGATAGGGCATAGCATGTAGATCAAAACATGTTTATAGAACATCTCCAGATTATGCATAGAATGACTAGTAGAAGCATGTTAACATAGCAACAAAATATAACAGAATCTGTCTAGCAAAACAGCAACAGCAAGTACCCTCCTTAACAAGCTCGATTCACTCACCACAAGTCATTGCATGACAAGGGAAGCATATCATCATCAAGAAGACATGTTTGTGAAACAAACCAAGTCAAGAACAAGTCCATAGCATGCAAGGATCAACTATAGCAACCTTGGCCAAATTGAATAACATGTAAACAATCTGCTAGGAAACATTTTGAAGCAAAAGTAGAGCACTCAAATGACATGCAAGAGTACTCCATAATTGCAAACAAGGGCATGAATGCATAGACAATAACCATATGTTCAAAACACCCTTACATAAGTATCTCAAAATATGCATGGATCTCTCTGTAGCATCAAGTTTACATGGCATCAAAATAACAGCAGAACAGGGACCAAAATCAGCAATATCACGAAGCCTAGTTTGCATGCTTGTGCTAGTCACCACATTGATCACAAAAATACATGGCATACACCCCTGGAAAGATGGCATGGCATAGATCAAAACACATGTAGACATCAACCTCATAGGATGCACACATCAATCATGGCCAAAATGACAAATGAGCAAGTTATAACAGTTTCAGCAGATTAACATCAACATGCACTCTTCCAACAGCATCTAGGGCATCAAGATGAGCTCAAATGATAATGGTGCATTGGAATGAAATGAAGTACTCGTCGAGAAGAAAAATTTGACATATAACCCGCACGAAACGGAGCTACGGATGCAGAGATACGGCATGATGAATATGGCATGATAATGTAAAAAACTTCGGGGACTTGGAGGATTTTCACCTTGGGGCAAAAGTCAACGGCGGCGCGGGGATCGAGGATGGCGGCGCGAGCTCGCCGGAGTTGGCGCCGGAGGTGGCCGAGGAGGCCCGGGGAGGTGCAGATCCGGTCGCTCCCAACCGGATCCGACAGCGGAGGGAGGCCGGCGGCGAGGGAGCCGATGGGCGGCGCGGGCGCGAGGTCGTGGAGGGCGAGGCGCCGGCGGGTCTGGCGGGGAGCTCGCCGGCGGCGGGGCACTGGGCG
>NC_057813.1:420842722-420847600 GCF_018294505.1 Triticum aestivum | reverse complement strand
GTGACGTGGCGATCTGCCATTGGCCGGAGTGATGTGGCTGGCGGCGGTGGACGCGTCCGGCGGCGGGCGGACATGTCCGGCGGTGCGGAGAGGAGCGGGGCTAGGGTTGGACTGCGCGAAAAATCCGGGAGGGACACATATATATAGGTAGAGGGAGCTAGGAGAGTCCAAATGAAGAGCGGTTTTCGGCCACGCGATCGTGATCGAACGACCGAGAGCATGGAGGGGAGTTAGATGGGTTTTGGGCCACTTTGGAAGGGGTGTTGGGCTGCAACTCAAAGAGGGCTTAACGGTTACCCGGTTAACCGTTGGAGTATCAAACGACCTCCAAATGGCACGAAACTTGACAGGCGGTCTACCGGTGCTATACCAAGGCCGCTTGGAAAACCTCGGGTCATTCCGAGAACGTTTAACACCCGCACAAGAGAAGAGGAAAAAGGGGAACGCCGGAGGACATAGGAGTGCCGGATTGCAAAACGGACAACGGGGAAAATGCTCGGATGCATGAGACGAACACGAATGCGAAATGAGATGCACATGATGACATGGAAAAATGCAACACGCAAGCAAATGACATGGCAAAGATGGCGAATAACTAGCAAACACCTAGCGCATCGGATCCGGGGCGTTACAAAGCACTAGAAACATTCCTGCTGAGTAGAAGAAGAAAGCCCCAGTGCCTGAGATGGATGAAGAAGAACATGCTGAAGCCCAAGTGCTCAGAAAGCTTAATCCAAAGATTCCAAACTACAATGACACTCATCCAGTGGCAGAGGACATGAACATCAGAAAGGATGCCGGACTGAGACTTTGGAGACAGTTTGATCCATATGTTGTGAGAAGGAGAACTGATGTGGTCTATAGGTTCCACACCAAAGAACAACAAGATTTCTATGAGACCATTCTACTTGACAAGAAACCAATTGTCTGTGATATGAGATGGGTTAATTGGGAATATATTAAAGAGAATGAAGATCACTTTCCAGGTGTACATGATAGCTTCAAAGCTTGTGGAGTTGACAAGTATTTTGGAGAGAAGCTCACCAAATGGAATGATGAGCTAATCTTGCAATTCTACTCCACTGCTCATTTCTATCCAGATGGAAGGATAGTGTGGATCTGTGAAGGTACAATGTACCAGCCAACTGTTGAAGAATGGGCAAAGTTGATCAATGCCCCAGAAGACCATGAGGATGATTTGGATGTGTATGCCAAGAAGAGGAAAGACCACAACTCCATAGAAAATATGTATAAGGAAATTCCTGATAAAGCCCTGGAAACTCATAAGTTGGGCATAGTGAAATATTTGTTGTTTGGTCTGCCTACTATCAACACCATCTTAAGGCATACTCTGCTGCCCAAATCTGGAGATCATAGGATGATAAGAGGACATTCAATAAACTTGCTGCACATTTTTGATGTGCCTCAAAAATTCAAGGTCATGAGTCTAATTGTAGAGGCAATCAAGAGGACAGCTGCTGACCAGAAACGATCTTGTGGGTATGCTCCACACATTCGGGTGCTCATCAACTCAAAGATGGGCATAGGCACTTACTTGTTAGACAAGGAGCATTTACCTCTCTACCCAGAATTTGAAGACAACATAGTTGTAATGGATGAGGGTGAACCTTCATGAGTGCAAGCACAAGAGAATAGAGATAAGGAAAAGATAGAAAAGATGCAAAGATGCCAAGTGCTGAAGAGGCATCTCAAGTGTTCTTGAAGAGCAAACAAGATCAACTTTGAGGATTGAGAAGCGCTTGGCCTCCCTGACTCAGAATCACGAGAGCTTGGAGAGGATCATTGACCAAAAACTCTATGATCTTGATCTGAAAGTGACTGAGATGCAGACAATAGTTGAGCAGCTCCAGGAGGAAGCAGAGGAGAAGAAAGGGAAGGCAACTACAAACGCTTTTCAGCGAGTGCCAATAGGTCAGAGGTCAGCTGCAGTGCCAGTACCAGATACTAGACCTACTACATCAGCACCAGCAGCTACATCCTTAGTGCCACCTCCAGCAGCCATTCCACCAGCTCCAGCTACATCAACTAATGCCTTCATCCTTGGAGTTGTCTCTACACCACCTCCCGAAGACCAAGCCTGAGAGACGCATAGCACTATGCATATTTTAACTTTTTGGTAACTTGTTGCCAAAGGGGGAGAAATATGTATAGATCATAGGCTTCGAGAGAGAGTGTTGCTTTTTTGTCTCTTTTGCTATTTCGTTGGTTGAACTTTATTGTGTGCTTGTTTGATACGTTACGTCCTTGTGTGAGATACTTGTATGATCATGTGTTTGTTCATATGCTACTTGAATGTTTGCTTGGATGATATTATCTCATGTATCCATATATGATCATTCACTTTGCTTGGTGATGAGTGCATTCTTTTAATTGCTATCATTTTGAGCGCTCCACCAAGATGTATGTGACATGGAAGTAACCCATGATACTAATCGATTGTGCATTTGTGCTATCTTTCCTATCACATACTTCTCAAAGCAACTATGTATTTCAATTTTATTATCATTTGTCAAAGCTTTGATCTATATGTTCTCATCAATTACCAAAAAGGGGGAGATTGAAAGTGTAACTATCCCTGGGTGCTTTTGGTAATGATTAACAACATATAGCTCATTGACCGAATGCTATTTGAAGATGAATATTTCAGGAAAGTTCAATGATTGGCATGGCATGGATTAGGAATGTGGACCCCTCAAAATGCTAAGGACAAAGGGTTGGCTCAAGCGCTATGTAGCGACCCGACCTCAGATGGTCAAGTCTTTGTGCTCAGGTGTCATCCCTGGATCAGTAATGCTGACACCACACAGTACTTCGAAGGATTTATAACAGAGTAGCAATCACACACTTATTACATCGTTTGTCCAAAAGATGACTTATTACAATAATCATGGCTTAAGGCCATCTAAATTACGATAACAGCGGAAGACTTGGAAGATAAGTGAGTCCATCAACTCCAACGGCATCACTGAGTATAGAACCACGACCTAAAAGCACCTTACTCGTCGTCTGAAAAGTCTACAACATGAAAGTTGCAGCCCGAAAACTGGTCAGCACATGGAATATGCTGGCAATGTAACACATAGAGAATAATGAATGACAAGCCTATACTACATGCATATATGGCTGGTGGAAAAGCTCTATGGTTACAGTTTTGCATAAACCCAATTTTTCCCTACTACAAAGGAATAAATTTATTTAACTATCATGGTGGTTGTTAAACATTGAGAATGGTTGACAGCATCCTCAATCCCAATTAAAAAGTACTCATTAACAAACCCATCAATATTAAATCAGAGTAACATGTTGAGATACAAATGATATTTCAAGTACTAGATACTCAAAATGTCCATAACCGGGGACACGGCTAATCATGATTAGTTTGTACACTCTGCAGAAGTTTGCGCACTTTTCCCCACAAGACTCGATCGCCTCCGTTTGGTTTCTCGCACTACATGGTGTTTGAGAAACGGATGACCGAGACATAGTCTTTCAGAAGCGCTAGCACCTTACGATGGGTAGACCCGTAGACCTACATCCCCTACATCCCCTACATCTGCTAGTCCACCACTATAAGAGTTCGCACAACTTATTCAACTATGCCAGAGCCCATAATGGCTTGTGGCTGCACATGTAAGTTACTAGTATGAAGTATCTTATGATCCCTTCGAGCCTGGGTGGCGGTCCATAGGAAAATCACACGGTACCCCCGGGATTTCCAAAAAAAACAGGCAAGTCCTGGTAACCCCAGGTGCCTCAATCCACCCAGATGTGTATTTAAGTTGCCACCTTAGATAAACCATTAATTTAACAAACTCACATCTATCATGGATAATCACTCACCCAATTCACGTCTACTAGCATAGCATGGCACAATAAGCAAACGTAGAAGTAACTCCCAAAGGTTTCATAAGTAAAATAGGTAATAGGTACTACCTCATCTACTTCCCATCCCACAATTTAATTAAATCCTAATCATGCAGTGTTTGAGGATTGATCTAATGCAATAAAACTGGGTAGTAGAAAAGTATGATCAAGTGTTACTTGCCTTGCTGATGATCCGCGAAACCTAGAGATTCGAAGTAACAAGCGGCGCACTCCAGGTGATCTATCGCAGACAAACAACAAGCATACAATAAGTACTCATCTAATGCACGGGTAAATCTCGAATAAAAGATCTAACCAGAAAGTTCATCTTAAGAACCCTGGTTGCAAAAGGAATCAAATCAAAATAAAGCAACGAAGTCAAACGACGAAAGAAATAACTCGGTTCTAGCAAGTTGAAACTAAGTCAAATTTTACAGTAGCAAAACTTTGTTTAAGTTGATTAGTCGGAATGGCGGTTTCGAGACGAAACTCCAGGCGCTTGAATCAACTGATTCCGATAAACGAGCGAAAAGAAAAACTAGAAAGAAGATCGGATCTGAAATCGCTATCAGAAAAATAGCGGAATAAATCCGAATAAAAAGAAAGACGATGAACGGTTAAACGAACGGACGTTCGTTAACCGAGGCAAACCGGTGATCACGTTCGTTAAGACGAACGGTCCGGCGATCGCTCGCTAACAACAAAAACGGAAAGAAAACCGGCGAGAAAAACCGATCTAGGGTTTCGGAAAGAAAACCGAAATGAAAAACCGATCTAGAAAACCAGAACGGAAAACCGGAAAGAAAAACCGGAACGGTTTACGAGAAAAACTGAACCGAGGGGAAAAAAGGTGACGCGGCGCGGGGCTAGTACCTCGAAGAGGCGGCGAGGGGCTCCGGCGGCGGCGGCGCTGGGCGGCGGCGGCGGCACTTGGCGGCGGGGGTGGCAAGCGGCGGCGGCGGCGGTGCTGGCAGGTGGCGGCGTGGGTGAGGG
>NC_057813.1:420833937-420842370 GCF_018294505.1 Triticum aestivum | reverse complement strand
TGTAGAGGGGGGGTGCTTGGGTATTTATATTGGGGAGGGAGGGTTTTGCTTGGAGTAGGGATCAAGAATTGGACTAGGAATAGGAATCCTAGAAACAAAAAACGGAATAAAAGAAACGGGGTCCAAATCCTACTAGGATTTGCAAAAGGAAAAGGAAACAGGGGCGCGGCGGCCGTGGCGCGCGCGCGCGGCCTGGCGCGACGGCTGGCTCGGGCGGGTGGGCCTTTGGCCCAGTCGCGCTGCGGCATTTTTTTCAAATGGTTTTGCGCGCGGAAAAATACAGAAAAGACAATCTACCGGACTCCAAAACTAATAAAGTAAATTTTCCCCTAAAAATGAGTCGAACAAAATGAACTTTTACCCGGGGCCTAAAATGCATTTTTGAAAATACGCAGAGAGAAAGAGGCGGGCACGCAGAGAGAAAGAGGCAGGCACGCAGAGAGAAAGAGGCACGCTGAGAGAGAGAGTGAGATGAGGGGCAAAATGGTCCAGAAAAATGTCTGACTAACGGTCAAACGCCTTTGACCGGACGGAATTTGGACGGAAGGGCAAAAGCATAAGGGGATCAAACGCATTTGGACAAGACCATGGGTTTTTCGAAATTAGGGGCAAAACTGCCGAGTGGGACGCAACTAAGGGCACCAAATTAATTATCCATTTTCCCTAAGGCAAATAAACTCCGAGAAAATCCAAAATTTGATTTATTTATTAAATCTTCATTTTTCCTAAATTTTGGGAAAGTCGTATTATTCCCTCTCTTATTTTTGATATTGGAAAAATATTTGAAGATAAAATAAATAAGATCAAATGATCCTCTTTTCATAATTTGAGAGATCTCAAATACGAAAATTTCGAAACCTCCAACTCTCTCCGAGGGTCCTTGAGTTTCGTGAAATTTCCAGGATCAACAAATGCAAGAAAATATGATATGCATGATGATCTAATGTATAACATTCCAAATTGAAAATTTGGGATGTTACAAACCTACCCCCCTTAAGATGAATCTCGCCCTCGAGATTCGGGTTGGCTAGAAAATAGTTGAGGGTGGTCCTTGAGCAAATCTTCTTCTCTCTCCCAGGTGGCTTCATCCTCCATGTGGTGGCTCCACTGAACCTTGCAAAACTTGATAACTTTGATGCGAGTAACTCTGCTGGCATATTCGAGAATCCTGACTGGTTTCTCCTCATATGTTAAATCATCCTTCAACTGAATTGCTTCAAGTGGCACTGTATCTCTTAACGGTACCTCTGCCATCTCGGCGTGACATCTCTTCAACTGGGAAACATGGAATACGTCATGAACTCCTGACAGTCCTTCTGGTAATTACAACTCATAAGCAACTTCTCCCATGCGTTGCAAAATCTTATACGGTCCAACGAAACGTGGTGCTAATTTTCCTTCAACAAAACGCTTAACTCCTCGAAGTGGGGATACTCTAAGATAAACTCTGTCTCCAACTTCATATTCTATCGCCTTGCGTTTTGAATCCGCATAGCTCTTCTGTCTGGACTGGGCTACCTTGAGCCTGTCGCGAATCAACTTAACTTTCTGTTCAGACTCCTTAATCAATTCCGGTCCAAACAACGGACGGTCTCCAACTTTGTCCCATGACAACGGTGTCCTGCACCTCCTTCCGTATAAAGCTACGAAAGGTGCCATCTTCAAGCTGGTTTGGTAACTGGTGTTATAAGAAAACTCCGCATACGGCAAGTTATCGTCCCACCTAGATCCATAATCTAGTACACAAGCTCTTAGCATATCCTCCAAAATCTGATTGACTCTCTCAGTCTGTCCATCTGTCTGCGGGTGAAAAGTTGTACTGAACTCCAGCCTGGTTCCCAATGTTTCGTGCAACTGATTCCAAAACTTTGAGGTAAATTGGGTTCCTCTATCTAATACGATACTCCTCGGAACTCCGTGCAAACACACAATTCTGGTCATGTATATCTTTGCCAACTTAGCACCGCTATAGGTAGTCTTAACTGGAATGAAATGGGCTACCTTCGTCAAGCGGTCGACTATAACCCAAATTGAGTCATAGCCTGAACGAGTCTTTGGCAAACCCGTGATGAAATCCATGCCTAGTCTGTCCCACTTCCATTCGGGTATCGGCAATGGTTGCAACAATCCTGCTGGCTTCTGATGTTCTGCCTTCACTCTCTGACATACATCACAAACTGCTACATACTCTGCGATATCCTACTTCATTCCGGTCCACCAGAACGTTTCCTTCAAATCCAAATACATCTTGGTATTTCCTGGGTGAATCGAATAGGGTGAATCATGTGCCTCTTGCAGAATTAACTTCCTGATCTTCGGGTCATTTGGCACATAAACACGGTCCTCAAACCATAGGGTATCGTGCTCATCCTCATGAAATCCCTTTGCTTTTCCTTCGCTCATTTTCTTCTTTATATCCATGATCTCCTTGTCATTTTTCTGAGCTTCTCTGATTTTATCCATCAAGGTAGACTGAATCTCCAATGCTGCTACATAGCCTCTCGGAACTATTTCCAAACATAGCTCACGAAGATCTTCTGCTAACTCCTTAGGTATTTCTCCCGTCAATAGAGTATGGACATGGCTCTTGCGGCTCAATGCGTCAGTTACTACATTAGCCTTTCCGGGATGATAATGCAAGCTCATATCATAATCCTTGATGAGTTCCAACCCTCTTCTCTGTCTAAGGTTTAACTCCTTCTGCGTGAAAATGTACTTCAAACTCTTGTGATCCGTGTACACCTCACAATGATTTCCAATGAGGAAATGTCTCCATGTCTTCAATGCATGCACTACGGCTGCTAACTCCAAATCATGTGTGGCATAATTTAATTCATGAGGTTTCAGTTGTCGTGAAGCATACGAAACAACTCTTCCTTCCTGCATAAGCACTGCTCCAAGTCCTCGACGTGAAGCGTCGCAATACACCTCATAATCCTTGGTCTGATCTGGCAAAAATAGCACTGGTGAGGTAACCAATCTTTTCTGCAACTCCTGAAAACTTGTCTCACAATCCTCAGTCCATATGAACTTGGTATCCTTTTTCAGCAACTCCGTCATAGGTTTTGCAATCTTTGAGAAATTTTCAATGAATCTCCGGTAGTATCCTGCGAGTCCAAGAAAACTCCGGATCTCTCCAACTGTCGTTGGTGCTTCCCAATTGGTTACGGTCTCAACCTTTGTGGGGTCAACTGCTATACCTTCTCTGGATATAACATGTCCAAGAAATCCAACTTCCTTTAGCCAAAATTCACATTTGCTGAACTTGGCGTATAACTGATGTTCCCTCAGCTTCTCCAAAACCAATCGCAAATGTTCCTTATGCTCCTCTTCATTTTTCGAGTAAACCAAAATATCATCAATGAACACCACGACGAACTTATCCAAAAACTCCATAAACACTTTGTTCATCAGGTTCATGAAATAGGCAGGTGCGTTAGTCAGTCCAAATGACATAACGGTATACTCATACAGTCCATATCTTGTGGTAAATGTTGTCTTAGGTATGTCCTGCTCTCGAATCTTCAACTGATGGTACCCTGATCGCAAATCGATCTTGGAGAACACTTTAGCTCCTTGCAAACGATCAAACAGATCATTGATCATTGGTAGTGGGTACTTGTTCTTGATTGTTACTGCATTCAATCCACGGTAATCAACAACCATTCTTAACGATCCATCCTTCTTCTCCACTAACAGTACGGGTGATCCCCAAGGCGAAGAACTTGGGCGTATATACCCTTTATCCAATAACTCCTTAATCTGCTTCTTGATTTCCGCCAAATCCTGTGCGGGCATCCTGTATGGTCGCTTCGATATTGGGCCTGTTCCTGGCAATAGCTCAATCAAAAACTCGATGTCTCTATCCGGTGGCATTCCTGGCAATTCCTTAGGAAATACATCAGGGTAATCCTTCACCACTGGCACCTCTTCCTGCACAACTCCTGATAAGGAATTTACTTGATTCCTTTTTGGTCCATGGCGTGATACATACTTGATCCTTCTTCCTTCTGGTGTCGTGAGCAAAATTGTCTTACTTGCGCAATTGATGTTTCCTCCATACATCGACAGCCAATCCATACCGAGAATCACATCCAATCCTTGGGATTCCAGAACGATCAAATCCATCGGAAACACATGCCTTCCTATACTCAATGGCACTTGAAAACATCCTTGTCTGGCCGTGTACTTTGCTCCTGGTGAGCTTACTAGCATAGGTGTCATAAGAAGCTTAGTTGGCAGGCTATACTTTTCTACAAATCCCCTTGATATGTATGAATGCGATGCACCAGTATCGAAAAGAACAAGTGCAGTAAATGACTTAACCAAAAACTTACCGATTACTGCATCGGGCTGATCTTCAACCTCCTCCACATCAATGTGGTTCACCTGTCCCCTGTTGAAAGGGTTTGGCTTCTTTCCAGAGCTTCCATTTCCACCTTGGCCTTCGGGACAATCATTTGCATAATGTCCGGTCTTGGAACACTTGTAACAGGTGACATGGCTCAGGTCTTTCTTGGCTGGGGTTGATGGTGTGGTCCAGTTCTGGCCGTTGCTTCCTCCATTACCATTACCATTCTTATGGCCATTATGGTTGTGCGAACTACCTCCTCCATGGGTATGCTCAAACTGAACTCCCTGTTTAGGGGTATAGCGGGGCTTCTGCTGGGCTCCAGAGTTATACTTCCCCTGTGCATACTTCCTCTTACAATTATCAATCTGCTGCTGCTTTCCTTCAATCATGAGGGCGCGGTCTACCAACTCCTGGTAGTTATTGAATCTCGCTACCATCAACAGCATGCTTAACTCATCATTCAGTCCTTCCAGAAACTTCTCCTGCTTAGCTGCATCTGTAGCAACGTCATCTGGGCATAATGTACTAACTTACTAAAATCATCCACATACTGGCCAACAGTCCTTCCTCCTTGGCATAAGTTGCGAAACTCACGCTTCTTCATGGCCATAGCTCCTGTTGAAACATGGGCAGTGTGGAAAGCTTGCTGAAACTGATCCCATGTGACAGTGTCTACAGGGTAAGTGGCTGTGAAATTCTCCCACCATGCTGCTGCGGGTCCGTCAAGCTGATATGCAGCAAACTTCACCTTCTCACCATCTGTGCATCCTGCAGTGGTCAACTCCCTTCCTATCTTGCGGAGCCGATCATCTGCTACAATCGGCTCGGTGCTACTGGAATACACCGGCGGATTCAACCTAAGGAAACGGGTCAAGTGATCCGCAGGTGGTGGTGGTGGTGGGTTGTTGTTGTTGTTGCCTTGGTTCTGTACCAATGTTTGAATCAAAGTATTCTGCTGCTGAATCAACTGAGTGATCTCTGGCAGGAAAAACACTCGGAGTCGCATCTCAGAGGCATCTGAAGGGTTTAGAAAAGGTGAGAAATTAAGAATAGAATGAGGTCTAAGGAGAAAACACTACCCAAATGCTTATGAGACAAATGCACACAAAATCACTTCATTCATTTCAAACAAAGGGCATACAGTGGTCTAACTATCGCAAAAGTGCTTGTACGATAATGTTTACATGGAGGGATCACTACTAATATATGGTGGTCATCTATTAATTTGAACCGATGGAAGACTCCATGATGTCTGCTCCAGCTTCGTCTTCAAAGTCGGGTTCACTTGGATCCGAATCGGTGTCGTTGATGATGATGTAGTTGCTCGGACAGTCGACGTACTTGTCTTCATTCTTGATCTCTAACTTCTTCTTGAGTTCTGCAATCTCATACTTAAGACCGCTGTTGTGCCTTACGACAGCTACGATCTCGTCCATGTAGTCCTTGCGTAGAGTCTTCAGCTCTCCTTCAAGTTCGATGATCCTTCCCTTCGCATTCTTCAACTCTATCATATCATTGCACATCTGGTTTTCCTGGCATCGAATGTGCTGGTTTAACTCCTGGATGTAAGCTGCAATGGATCTATCCTTCCTGGTGCTGACTATCTCCCAGTCTTCATTCCTCCGTCTGCAAATCTGGTAGATAGTGTCCTTGAGGTCTTCTTGATAGCTTCTCCAATGCGTCCCATGGTGATATGAGCTGCCATGCTCTTGCCCAGACTCCAGGTTGGTGCACTGAAAACACTATCTATGGGCTTGGTGATTGGCGCGAATGTCCTTCTCGGAACGTGAGCTTGAATCTTCCAGCGCTCCTCTTCAGGCAGAGTGGCGTTGAAAATCCCGGTGAAGCTTGGTAGTCCAATGTTCAAGTACTTGGCTACTTCCTTCAAGTGGGATCCAAAAGGTGTGCCTTCATCCGGTTGAGCGTACTAAATCTTTGCGTCCGTCATCCTAAAAGAGTGGAAAAGATGAGGAGTTAGAAAATGAGAAGAGAATAGTGATCTATGGCTTTAACTTAGTGGTCGTGTCCTACAGTCAGCGTGTGCTCTGATACCATCTCTGTAGCGACCCGACCTCAGATGGTCAAGTCTCTGTGCTTAGGTGTCATCCCTGGATCAGTAATGCTGACACCACACAGTACTTTGAAGGATTTATAACAGAGTAGCAGTCACACACTTATTGCATCGTTTGTCCAAAAGAGGACTTATTACAATAATCATGGCTTAAGGCCATCTAAATTACGATAACAGCGGAAGACTTGGAAGATAAGTGAGTCCATCAACTCCAATGGCATCACTGAGTATAGAACCACGACCTAAAAGCACCTTACTCGTCGTCTGAAAAGTCTACAACATGAAAGTTGCAGCCCGAAAACGGGTCAGCACATGGAATATGCTGGCAATGTAACACATAGAGAATAATGAATGACAAGCCTATACTACATGCATATATGGCTGGTGGAAAAGCTCTGTGGTCACAGTTTTGCATAAAGCCAATTTTTCCCTACTGCAAAGGAATAAATTTATTTAACTATCATGGTGGTTGTTAAACATTGAGAATGGTTGACAGCATCCTCAATCCCAGTTAAAAAGTGCTCATTAACAAACCCATCAATATTAAATCAGAGTAACATGTTGAGATACAAATGATATTTCAAGTACTAGATACTCAAAATGTCCATAACCGGGGACACGGCTAATCATGATTAGTTTGTACACTCTGCAGAGGTTTGCGCACTTTTCCCCACAAGACTCGATCGCCTCCGTTTGGTTTCTCGCACTACATGGTGTTTGAGAAACGGATGTCCGAGACATAGTCTTTCAGAAGCGCTAGCACCTTACGATGGGTAGACCCGTACACCTACATCCCCTACATCTGCTAGTCCACCACTATAAGAGTTTGCACAACTTAGTCAACTATGCCAGAGCCCATAATGGCTTGTGGCTGCACACGTAAGTTACTAGTATGAATTATCTTATGATCCCTTTGAGCCTGGGTGGCGGTCCATAGGAAAATCACACGGTACCCCCGAGATTTCCAAAAAAACAGGCAAGTCCTGGTAACCCCAGGTGCCTCAATCCACCCAGATGTGTATTTAAGTTGCCACCTTAGATAAACCATTAATTTAACAAACTCACACTATCATGGATAATCACTCACCCAATCCACGTCTACTAGCATAGCATGGCACAATAAGCAAACGTAGAAGTAACTCCCAAAGGTTTCATAAGTAAAACAGGTAATAGGTACTACCTCATCTACTTCCCATCCCACAATTTAATTAAATCGTAATCATGCAGTGTTTGAGGATTGATCTAGTGCAATAAAACTGGGTAGTACAAAAGTATGATCAAGTGTTACTTGCCTTGCTGATGATCCGCGAAACCTAGAGATTCGAAGTAACAAGCGGCGCACTCCGGGTGATCTATCGCAGACAAACAAAAAGCATACAATAAGTACTCATCTAATGCACGGGTAAATCTCGAATAAAAGATATAACTAGAAAGTTCATCTTAAGAACCCTGGTTGCAAAAGGAATCAAATCAAAATAAAGCAACGAAAGTCAAATGACGAAAGAAACAACTCGGTTCTAGCAAGTTGAAATTAAGTCAAATTTTATAGTAGCAAAACTTCGTTTAAGTTGATTAGTCGGAATGGCGGTTTCGAGACAAAACTCCAAGCGCTTGAATCACCTGATTCCGATAAACGAGCGAGAAGAAAAACTAGAATGAAGATCGGATCTGAAATCGCTATCAGAAAAATAGCGGAATAAATCCGAATAAAAAGAAAGACGACGAACGGTTAAACGAACGGACGTTCGTTAACCGAGGCAAACCGGTGATCACGTTCGTTAAGACGAACGGTCCGGCGATCGCTCGGTAACAACAAAAACGAAAAGAAAACCAGCGAGAAAAACCGATCTAGGGTTTCGGAAAGAAAACCGAAACGAAAAACCGATCTAGAAAACCGGAACGGAAAACCGGAAAGAAAAACCGGAACGGTTTACGAGAAAAACCGAACCGAGGGGAAAAAAGGTGACGCGGCGCGGGGCTAGTACCTCGAAGAGGCGGCGAGGGGCTC